>NC_085998.1:19906895-20206895 GCF_030014385.1 Trichomycterus rosablanca | reverse complement strand
TTATCTTGGGGTTTATGGTCCAGGTGAAGTGCTCATAATGGTCTCCACATAGGAATCACTGATACTGAGCGAAGAGTGATTGCTCGGTGCTTTTCTAAAGTCAACTACCAATTTGTTTGTTTACCCACATTTAGAAATAGGTTATTGACATTACTTTACACTGATCTGCCAGTCGCCGCACCTCATCTATCTCTGTTTTCTGACTAGTTATTGTTACTAATGAGACCCACCATGGTCTTGTCATCAGCAAACTTCATGATGTTGTTTGAGCAGTGCATTGCTGAACAGTCATGTGTCAGCTGAGTGAACAGCAGTGGACTAAGTATACTGCCCTGTGGGGTGCCAGTTCTCAGTATGTTGGTGCTAGAGATGCTGTTTACCATTCAGACTGACTGAAGTCCCCCAGTCAGGAAGTCTAAGATCCAGTTGCAGAGGGAAGTGTTCAGACTCAGCAGGCATAGCTTGATGGTGTTGAATGCTGAACTGAAGTGCATGAACAGCATTCTAACATATGTGTCTTTTTTGTCCAGGTATTTGAGAGTTAGGTGAGGTGTGGGGGCGATGGTGTTATCTGTGGAGAGGCTGTAGTAATATGCAGATTGCAGAAGTCAAATAAAGGAGCTGCATGGTCTTACAATGGTATAATACAATGTTAATCACCAGATCAAATGATGAAGCTACACCAGTAATTATCTGAAGTACATGGTGCATATGTAAGGCATATAAATGTGCTTAATTTCACAGACCTTGTTTTTAAAATTACAGATCTTTAAAGAAATGATATAATAAATGGAAGCTACAATACACAGCACAGCCTACCTTAATGGATGAATGTAAACCTAAAACATCCAGCAATGGTGTGATGCAAGAATACTCATCCATGTTTTGACACACCCCCCTCTGCGTCCACAGAATTGATTGGGAGTTTACCAGAAAAGTGTTTTTAGCGGCTAAAGACTTTGACATCTTGGACATCTTGGACATTTTGACTAACTGAATTGCCGTAGGATTGCTAGGACTGCCTCATAGTGCAAATTAACCAGTAAACCGAAAACGTTAAATCACTAAACACACACCTTAAATTTTGAATTTCCCAGCAAATTGCATATTACACGGGAAAGGGCTCATATCACGGTCCATAACATGATTTTTACGGTCGTGAATTAGGTAGGGCCTCACATATAAACTACAAAGTTAATTACAATTACAAAAAAAAAATTACTTTTCAGGTTAGACTATGAGTCCTATGTGATTTAGGTCGGTAAATGACAAAGAACAACCTGTGTGAAGTAGCTTCTATGGACATGGGAAAGTTATGAAATCAAGATCTAATGTGACAAAACCTGAGCATTTTAAAAGTGTTACTTTCATTGCACTGTTTTGATGATAAGAGAAAGTCAGTAACCTGATGCAGAAAAACACGACATTTACAGAATGAGAATCGCAAGCTGGTGCCAAGAAGATACAAGCTGACAGACAGGATGAGATGCCAGCTGGTGTAGTTGCAGTGCTGCCAGCCACTGGACAGGCGATGCCTGGTTATAAAAAGTAAATGGAAGTCAATACAAAAGAAATTCTAACTATTTTAGTTAGTTCAGTCCTTACCAAGTACAATCAAATGTATCAATTTACCAGTGGCGATTTCTCTAAGACTGCAAGGGAAGCTCAGCTTCCCCTAGAATGTCAAAAATTAAATGGTCAAATATGTACAGTTGTGTTAACATTTCATTGACTACAAATGCGTTAGAACACGTTCATCTCGAAGACGAGTTCATTCAGAATCAGCTACTTATCACAAATCGACTGACTCGAACTTCTCATACATTCCCGTAGCGTCAATGCATTTGCCCGTAGAAGCTGAGCGTCTATTCACTTCAATGGGACTGCATGGAACGTTTTTCTTTTCATTGATCGAAACTCACCGGTCATTGGATAAATGCCACGATTTTGTCCCTCCCCCGGACGCTGAGCGTCTCTGGGGGTGAATGGAGCTGTGGGCGGGTCTGGACGCTGAGCTTCTGCAAGATCATTGGAGGATCAGTCGAAAGGCTGAATCCCGTTTTGATTGATAGCTATTTTGAGATCTACACCATCACTTAATCACTGGGAGCTTCAGTCCCATCGCGGATTTTGCGAGTGAAGTCGAAAGACAAACTGCAACCCATTTCTTGGTATTTGCTTGGTGAAATTACTTGATCATTTCCATTGTGTAAATAAAACACACTCATAGTATTTGTTTCAGGACACAGGGCAGAATTTATGTATAAATAAATTGACAAATTTTATGATGTAAGCCGACAATGAGCTTCCCCTCTTTGAAAGACCAGCAGCCGCCACTGCAATTTACTCATAAGTAAAATATTTTAAGAAATAACCCAATGAATTCATAATTGTTAATGGCTTAAAAGGCACACATCACTAACAAAAGCTGTGTGTGTGCATGTGTATCCAACTTTTTTGGACAAAGAGACAAGACCATCTTTATTTAAAACATCTTTATTTAGACTATATGCAGTTATATACTTGCTCTCTTATTTAACATTTACAGCTTCTATATATAGCATTTCATTCCCACATAATCAATTTTGTATTTTAAATTTAAAAGAATGCTATACTATATTTTACACGATTTAATGACATAAATAGATAGCAAAAAAGGATCTGCTTGTGGTACTGTGCCCTTTCTCCATGGCCCATTGTCAGGCTTCTTTCACCTCTACTCTCAATTGATCATCTTTAAACCATTATTATCTAATTAAGGATGATTAAGAAAAGATTATTAGCAGTTGCATGAGCTGTCACTACTGATTACTGTGATGTGGGTCTAATATCGCTGGTTACCACAGGAGTCATTGCTTTACAACAGAATTAAACACTAGAAGGATGTTAAAGAAGATAAAAGATCAATTTTTTTAAAGACTTGTATTATGATTTACTTTAATGTAAGTCATTTTAAAGATGAAAACAAAGCAAAAACTGGGTGGCATGTTTAATAAACAGGTACTAAGGGTCACTGTGAGATGTTTCTTTTTTTACCTGCATGGTTTTCTCTTCAGCACAATGGTTTCATTATCCTCCCCACAACATGTGGAAGGTAAACTGGTTCTTGATGTAAATAAGTGGGTAAATAACTGACATGCTGCTTTATGATGATGACTTTTCCAGGGTGTATCATTGCCATTGTTTCAGGGTGCTGCCAGACCCACTATAATCCTCAGCAGGATGAAGTAGATAAATCTTTCACTGCATCAGTTCCAGATCTTCAAGATCATTGCATATGCTCAAACAAATAGGGTGTAGGATAATCTAATTTTGCTGTAGCTCTATATCAGTTGATATTAGACTTTGTTTACACAGTGAAAGCCTCATGTAGTTTATTCCAAGCTGCAAGATTTCTCGTACATTCCATGAGATTATCAAACTTAAAAAAGTAATAAGAATAGGGGTCACTGTCTGCTGTCTTACTCTTATTTTGCTTGTGGCGCAACCTTTTTGAGTGTTTTGCAGGCAGCAAATTCTACATCTAAAGATTTCTTACCCCACCCTGCAGTCTGTGACAAGCCAAGCTCTCAAAAAGCAGTACAGCACAAGAACATTCTACGCCTCGTATTTTCAGTCCTGAGATGATGAGCACCCCGACCACACTAAACTCATGTCATCCGCACAGGGACATCAAAGAACAGGTAAGATGGTACAAATACACTGGATATAAAAGCCTACACACCATTGTTAAAATGCCAGGCTTTGTTATGTAAACAATCAGACCAAGATCAATTTCTTCAGAGATTTATTTCCACCTTTAATATGACCTGTCATCTGTAGGTTAGTCTATAAGTCATTTCTTGGTCTCATACACAGAATGATTGGGTTGATGCATGCATATTATCAGTTTTACAATAGCCTGCTCCTGCTGTTGCTCTAAATGTTGGGATATAAAGGATTCTCATGAAAACGTCATACAACCTCAAATCAGAAAAAGTTGGGACAGCATGGAAAATGCAGATAATAAAAAAGTTTCTTACATTTACTTTGACTTTTATTTAATTGAAGACAGGATAAACCTGAGATATTTCATGTTTTCTCTGGTCAACTTTGTCTCATTTATTAATAAACATCCATTTCTGCATTTCAGGCCTGCAACACATTCCAAAAAAAAGTTGGGACAGTAAAGCATTTACCACTTTGTAATGTTGCCATTCCTTTTCACCACACTTAAAAGACGTTTTGGCGCTGAGGATACCAAGTGATTTAATGTTTCAGCTTTTATTTTGTACCATTCTTCCTGCAAACACGTGCAACAGTACGGGGTCATCTGGAAAAGATGACATCTTGAAGGCAGCATATGTTGCTGTAAGAACTTAATGTACTTTTCTGCATTAATGCTGCTATCACAGAAGTGTAAATGACCTTTGCCAAGGGCACTGACACAGCCCCATACCATGACAGATCCTGGCTTTTGGACTTGTTGCTGATAACAGTCTGGATGGTCCTTTTCGTCTTTAGCACACAGCGTCCATTTTTTTTCAAGAAAGATCGACTGCTGATTTATCTGACCACAATACACGTTCATTACTAGCCCTAAAATGCCCCAGTCCCAACTTTTTTTGGAATGTGTTGCAGGAATGGAGGTATATTAATAATTGAAATAAAGTTGAGCAGACAAAACATGAAATATCTTGGGTTCAAAACTGTCTGCAATCAAATAAAAGTCAAAGTACATGTGAGGAACACTGCATTGTTATTTTATTTGCATTTTTCATACTGTCCCAACTTTTTCTGATTTGGGGTTGTAAAACAACAGTAACAAACAACAACAAACAAGTTGAGTGATGTTAAAGAGAAGAAAAGTGTAGTGGAGACGGTGCTTACTGAAAAAAAAATGTAATTGCAGTCATCTACTGGAAGAGAGATTGCAGAGCAAAAATCTAGTCATTTAGATTAAGGCATCTAGGAAAATGGATTAAAAGGATGAGGATGAGATTAAAAATCAGATATAATAGCCAAGATTTGTTTATATCAAAAATTGCAAAAGTAGCAGTGATGCTTTTAGCTGTGGATCTGTCGGCAGGCTGCCCACTGTTGCCACTTCTCCATCTCTTGGAGCATTCTCCACTTTTAATTGATACTGACATAAACAATGTTTCCAGAAACCTTGCATTAACTTTAATGGCTTTTCCAATTACCCTTGCTGGCAGATTTAGTTCGGGGCATTAAAAAGCCAGAAAATTAATTATTACCCACTCTCCCATGTGCATCCAGCCATATGATGAATTTCTCTCCTTCTCTAATAGTATATTATTGAGGATGGGCATTAGGCTGATAGTTGGAACAGATGAAAGTGATGGAGGATATTACATGGATGGAAAGTGAGTGACAGGAAGTGTCAAATTGGAATTTAGGAAGAGGAGTGAGAAAGAAGTGTAAATTACCGGTTAAAATTAAGGTCCTAAGGACTGTTAAAATGTCTTCAAAATATATTTGTTGAAAACAGCTGGTATATTAAAAGAAAGTATTGGATGAATAATGATGTTATTTTATCAGGTTTTTCTGGGACATGCTCCAGCTTAAGAAAAGAACGGTTTAAATCCATAAAACCAATATAAGAGTTTAGGTAAATACTTAATCTGTGAAAAAGTAAGTTGTATTTTTAATAAAGCCTTTACATACTTGTAACATGTCACATGACAAACTAAGGCTTAAAGTAGGAAATAAAACATGAGATGCATAGGTTTGGCTACACTAAACCGCCCCTATGTATAAGTAAGTAAGCATGTGTGGGTGTAATTTAATTTTAATTTTAACAACCGCTTTATACTGGCCAGGGTCACGGCTGGGCCGGTGTTACTAAGGAACACTGGGCGCAAGGCAGGAATACCCTTGAGAGTAAGCCAGATTAGCAGGGCTTCAGTCAACTCTACAAGACAAAGCCTCATGTCTGTTTAGATGTCTAGCCAGAGCAACAGTGAGATCCATACCCGGGTCTAAGGTAACAGACCGCTACACCACATGAGTGCATGTATGTGTCTGGTGCTCTGCAATAACTGCATTGTGTCTGTGTATTTTCCCCATGCATCCAGTGCTTCCAGGTGGTGCTGGACCCAGGGCAACTCTGACCAGGACCAAGGACCAAAAGGTTAGTGATAATAAATCAATAATTGAATAAACCAAATTTAACCTTAACAACTGCAGCTTACTATTACATATGCCATTGGTAATTGGTCGTGTCTGACAAACTGAGAGAGAGCTTATAGTCTGGATTTAGCGCCATCTGATTTTTACCTTTTTGGACCTCTCAAAGAAGCTTTAAGGGGAAGAAGATTTTCATGTAATGATGATGTGAAAGCAGCGGTGCGTCAGTGGCTACACACTCAACCAAAAAAATTTTTTGCTAATGGCATTAAAAAGTTGGTACGACACTGGGAAAAATGCATCAGAAGGTGACTATATAGAAAAGTGACGTAATTTGTTTTTGAAATTTTTAATAAAGAGTTTAAAAAAGTGTGGAAACTTTTTTAAAAAACCCTCGTACCTGGATTGTTACAAAAAAAATTAAATGACTAAAAATTAGATTGTGAAATCCTTTAATTTTTGATGAACCATACATATGCTAACTATAATTTGATGATAGTGTTACAGATGGATAATGTAATTTTAGTTTACTGCTCTAAATCTTGCCAGAGCATCACACTAGAAGTCTGCCATTTGTCAGTGCTGGAAATTAATGTCGCTAGAAGAGTAATAAATGTATTTGTCTTTCAGTTTAAATACATTATCAGTAGCATTTAATGATTAATGTCAAGTGGCTATAAGCAGACATCTGTGCAGGCCACTGGAGTTACTCCACAACAAACTTATCTTATCTTGTCTTGTCTACATGGACATTTACCCCCCAAAACTGCTTAATTTCTTGGAAGCAACAAGCACTTGAAAACGTCATATAAATTATGGAAAAAAAAACAATTAAACTCTACTCCCTAATAATCACACACGCTAACCACACGCTATACACACTATACAGAAAAGAAAGCAAATCAACCCCCTACTTTGATGTTTAAAGACAGCAATTTTTGATGTCTTTAGCCATGATAAGAGCCATAATAGCTGACATGGCATAAAGAATGAAATATACAAACAAACATGGACCTTTGTGCACAGGGGCACAGTCATGCTCTAGTAGAAAAGAACATTGTTCAAACTGTTACCACAAAGTTGGAAGTACCTGAACTTTAAATAATTTAACTATAAATAATTAGTGTCCATATACCGTTATTTGTGTTTAAAACCTGTCTATAGGATGCCCAGGTGGCGCAGTGGGATATTCCGCTAGCACACCAGCACCCCAGTTCGAAATTCGGTCGGTTGGGCGCCATCTGGCAGCAGATACTATTTATACCCACATATACTTGGCCACCGTATTTGATAGGGTGGGATGACCGGACTATGTGTGGGTGGGATCTTCATACGCTGTGTAAGAACCCTGATTAGCGGAGGAGATGCCTGTGCAGAACGCATGGGTGAGAAGAGGCGTGGGCAGCGATGTGCTCTCCTCGGATACAATCGGCTATCCCTCAGCAATGGAAGACAAATTGACTGTGCTAAATCGGGAGGAAAATGGGGAGAAAATGCATTAAAAACAAACAAACAAGAAAAAAACCTATATGCTTTTAATTTGTGATTTGCTAATTTACACAATATATAAATAATATATGTATATTTAAAACATTAAATGGATCCAAAAACAATCTTATTCATAATTTATTTATATATATATTTTTTTATATTTTCTTTATGCATTTTCTCCCTTTATAGCGCGTCCAATTGCCCGATTGCGTCATTCTTCCTCTTCACCAATGCCGATCCCCACTCTGATTGAGGAGAACGAAGCTAACCCACGCCCCCTCCGACACGTGGGCAGCATGCCGTATGCATTTTATCACCTACACTTTGACAAGTGCAGTGCAGCTCAGCGTTGTGTATGGAGAAACACACCCTGAGAGCACTCTTTTCTCATCTCTGTGCAGGCGCCATCAATCAGCCAGCAGAGGTCGTAATTGCACCAGTCATGGGAGAGACACCCCATCCGGCTTAGTCCCGCCCATATCTGAACAACAGGCCAATCGTTGTTTATGTGGCCGCTCAGCCTGATACGATACGATGTACTCGAGATCCCAGCTCTGGTTCCAGCGTGTGTTTTTACCGCTGCGCCACCTGAGCGGCATAATTTATTTCACGGAGTTACAAAAGACAAAATCTGCCGACTGATAAGGCAAGTTACTTTAAACACATTTGCAGCATTTGCTGCAGTAAAAATGTCCACTGCAGAGACTGCTACATTTTACAAGTACAGCTTTAATGGAGCTAAGATACATTTTTGTAGAAAGCCTTGTAGTCTTACACATTTTGCAATGTTGCTTGCCTAGCATCTGTAATGTTTTTTTTTCTTTCATTACAACACTTTTGCTCTTTTTTGATCCACTCTACCAGTTTCTTTCAACACAATAAAGGTAAGATAAAGTGGCAGAGATAGGTTAAGATAAAGATGTAAAGAAAAAATACAGATACACAAAAAGTAGGCAAGACAATGGATAAATGGAAAAAATCCTAAGCTTGAAATATTAGTTTAAAAGCCTAAAACAAAAGTCTCTAATCCTACATCACCTAAGCCTGCTCACTGCCTTCTCCAAAAGCATTTATATTTACGCTTTAAGTGCAAGTGTTAGATTTTTTAAAAACGATGTCAACCATGCTCCTAAGTGAAAGCAGTGGTCTAGTCAGAAGACATAAAATGCTGGACAGCATTTTATGTGGTGTAGAACCCATTACAGTATTTTTTAAAACTTGATCCTGTACAGGGAGGGCTGCATAATCACTACTATAATAGTGTGATTATGCAGCCCTATATAATAATCAAATAGTTCATGGAACTGCAAATCAGCTACAGACAGGTGCTTCACAAAAGATTGCTCAACGTGCTGGAAGACACATGATGGAATGTAAGACAAAAGCATTGAATCACTCAAAACGAGCAGTAAACAGCACCACATATAAATAAGCGGTAAACAGCACCTTAATCATCTTCGTTTCTACAACACACACAAACCTTTATTGTGAAAGAAGCACAGATTGAAGATGGGTGTCTAAACTTTTCGCACAAGCACTGGAAAAATCAACACAATGATCTCAAAATGTTTGAAAAAAGAACGGTTACAAATATGATCCCAGGAACACCAGACACACTGGAGAATATGGAGGTAACCCCAAACATAAAGCCTTTTTCGATTTCTATTAAAGATGTTGAGGGTGTCTGCATGTCCTCCTGACTTGAATCCCAAGAAATCTATAATAGACTATCTACAGAACCTTTTTACTATAGATCAGGGGTGTCAAACTCATTTTCACCAAGGGCCACATCTGCGTTATGGTGCCCCTCAAAGGGCTGATTGTAATGTATCCTGCTGTGATTGCAGTCTGGACAATTTGTTATTTTTCTTGGAGGCTAAATTCTGAGCCAAATTTATACTGTATATTTATGATGTATATCTACATTTATATTGTACTCCTTTACCACAGACACGGCCTCATAACACAAGAGAAGTACCGTGGATTCACTTTCCCATCTTTCATTAAATTACCTTCCTTCTGCTTCAATTTTCTCTTCTTGTACAATTTGGGATTATTTGTAAATATTTCTCAACATCACTTGTTGGAAAACAACCTCAGTTAAACGCTGATGTGGAAACACTGCCATCTAGTGGTGGGAAGAGGTCACTTTGTGGGTCACAAAATCGGCATGCATTGTGGGAGATGCAGTTTATATACGATTTGACAGTGTATTTTAAGAAAATCATACATGTATAATCTTAAAGTGGTAATTGGCAGCAGCAGCTGCACAACAAAGTAATAAGGTCAAAAGACTTGATGTGGTGCAGCGGGATATTCCGCTAGCACACCAGCGCAGAGATTCTGAACATCCTGGTTTGAATCTCGGCTCTGCTACTGCTTGACTGGGTGCCATCTCATGTGCACAATTAGCAGTGCCTGCTGGGTGGGGAAATGACCGGACCAAGTTGGTGGGGTCTTCAAACACTGTGCGGGGACCCTGGTTTGCATGTAAGCAGCAATATACCCTCCTTGAACGCAATCAGGGATCCACAGCAGTGAAAGACAAATTGACTACGCTAAAATCAGGAGAAAAAAGGAGAAAATGCATAAATAAATAGAAAAAAAGAAACTTGATGTGTTTCCAGTTTAAGTGAGTGCACTTACAAACCCCATTTCTGGAAAAGTTGGGACTTTGGTAAATACAAGAATTTCATTATTTAATAACTATTTTGAATTTCAAAATATGAACAAATTTAAAATGTGATGCCTCAAAAAAGTTAAGACAGAGGTATGTTTTCCATAGTTTTACATCACAATTCCTATTAAATACACTTTTTTAATGGTTTGAGATTAGAGAATACTAATTAATTTATAACCAAATCAGAAAAAGTTGGGACAGTATAGAAAATGCAAATAAAATAAAAATGCAGTGTTCCTTACATTTACTTTGACTTTTATTTGATTGCAGACAGTTTGAACCCAATATATTTTATGTTTTGTCTGCTCAACTTCATTTCATTTGTTAATATAGCTCCATTCCTGCATTTCAGGCCTGCAACACATTTAAAAAAAAAAGTTGGGACGGGGGCAATTTAGGGCTAGTAATGATGATGTGAAAAAATAACAATGTGATTCCAAACAGGTGATGTCAACAGGTGATTGTAATCATGGTTTGGTACAAAAGCAGCATCCAGGAAAGGCTGAGTCTTTGATGAGCAAAGATGATCAGAGGATCTCCAGTTTGTCAACAAATGTGTGAGAAATTTATTGAATTGTTTAAAAACAATGTACCTCAAAAAAAATTGGAAGGGATTCGCATATTTCTTCCTCTACAGTGCATAATATCATTAAAACATTCAAGGAATCGGGAAGAATTTCAGTGCGTAAAGGCCAAGGGCGCAAGCTTAAGCTGAACACCCGTGATCTTCGATCCCTCAGATGGCACTGCATCAAGAACCACCACTCAACAATAGCTGATATAACCACATGGGTGAGGGATTACTTTGGCAAACCTTTGTCAAGCACTACAATACAGAGTTACATGTACAAATGCCACTTAAAACTTTACTGTGCAAAAAAGAAGCTTTATGTTAAACCATGTCCAGAAGCGGTGTGGACTTCTCTGGGCAATGAGGCATCTAGGATGGACCATCACACAGTGGAAACGTCAATTGTGGTCTAGACTGTTATCAACAACAAGTCCAAATGTCAGGGTCTGTCATGGTATGGGGCTGTGTCAGTGCCTTTGGCAAAAGTCATTTACACTTCTGTGATGGCAGCATTAATGCAGAAAAGTACATTGAGATCTTAGAGCAACATATGCTGCCTTCAAGATCCAGGGACGTCCATGCATTTTTCAACCAGACCAATGCAAAACCACATGCTGCACACATTACAAAGGCATGGCTGCGGAAGAAGAGGGTACGGGTACTGGACTGGCCTGTCTGCAGTCCTAACCTGTCTCCAATAGAGAATGTCTGGAGAATTTTGAAATGAAAAATGTGACAACGACGACCCCGTACTGTTGCACATCTTAAGACGTGTTTGCAGGAAGAATGGGACAAAATAAAAGCTGAAACCCTAAATCACTTTGTATCCTCAGTGCCAAAACGTCTTTTAATGTAAGCAACATTACAAAGTGGTAAATGCTTTACTGTCCCAACTTATTTTGGAATGTGTAGCAGGCCTGAAATGCAGGAATGGATGTTTATTAATAAATTAAATTAGGTTGAGCAGACAAAACATGAAATATCTCAGGTTCATCCTGTCTGCAATCAAATACAAGTCAAAGTAAATGTAAGAAACTGTGTGGTTTTTTATTATTTGCATTTTCCATGTTGTCCCAACTTTTTGTAATTTGGGGTTGTAGTTTTGCGAATGGAACTGTTGCCCATTCTTGCTTGATACAAGCTTTCAGCTGTTCAACAGTATGTGGTTGCTTTTGTCTAATTCTACTCTTTATGATTCATCATATATTCTCAATAAGGAGCCAATTTGGACTGTAGGTGGGTCAGTAATGCGCACATACTGTGTTTAAGAAGCCACACGGTTGTAGCACATGCAGAATGAGGTCTGGTATCGTCTTGCTGAAAGAAAAAAAAAGGTCTATTTTTAATCCTAATATATGCTTTTTCATACTGTATATGCAAGTCACCCACTGATGCACCCACATTTTGACAGATGTTGGATTTTGCATCTTTTGCTGATGATAATATGAATGACAGCACATGTTTTACTGCTGTATAAAATTAGCTTTGCCCCAAAGAACTTTTCTGCACTGAATTGATGTATGGCTTTATATTAGTGCAGTAGAGTTTGAGGTTGCATTTCTTGATCTAGCTGTGTACTGTGTGAAGTGAGAATTGCCTGTGGTCCTCCGTGTTGCCTGATGCTGGAGACTGGGGGAGAGGTGCGAGGAAGCAGAAGTGTACGTCTGTGCTAGGCTAAAGTTTAACCCTAGTCGGCAGGCTCTACTATTGTTATTCCTCATTAATACATTCTCTTTTGACAATAAACTGAACTATGTACATTCGACTCCAGCAAACTGCCCAGTGTGAGTACAAAGACTGCTGTGTTCGTTTTTCTAAATTGTGGCTTAGGAGCAATATTCCAGACATTGCCATTCAGTACAGCACAGTATAGCACAGTATAGCTCTAGAGCATGTGTTTTCACATTAACACACAACAGTGCAAGAACTCTGCTGTTACTGTTCTCTGCTGGTGGAGTTTGTGATAGTCATAGGTAGACCTTTTTAATTATTACGAGAATTTACCTTCGTGCTCAGAGTTGTGGTGTCAGAGTCAGTAAGAGAGGTTTTATTGTAATTTCAGCTACATACAAGTACATATTGAAACGAAACAGCGTTCCTCTAGGATCACGGTGCAACACGGTACAAAAAGTGCAAGACAATACAAAACAGTGTAAATACAACAATAAATACAAAAAATCCTATAATAAATAACTACAAAAGATATTCCTAATTATCCCTAATATAAACAAGTAATTAGAAGACAGGACTAAAGACAAGTGTTAGTACATGATGGTGAATAGATGGTACAATGGTTCATGAGGTAGTGACATGTTGTACATTAGCAGCGTAAAATTGGCAATGCCGATAAGGTGCCTAAAAAGTAAATAAGGTGCAGAAATTACTTGTTCAGTTCCAGGAGGTGTGCAAAAAATGCAAGTAACATAGTCAATACAGTTTAGTGTGTGGCAGCAGAAAATTTCCGGAGGAAATTGTTATAGTACTGAATTGAGGAGTCTGATTGCCTGAGGGATAAAACTGTTACACAGTCTGGTTGTGTTAGTCCGGATGCTGCGGTATCGTCTCCCAGACGGGAGCAGAGTAAAAAGTCCATGTGATGGATGGGTTGGATCGTCCACAATGCTGAGAGCTTTGCGGATGCAGCGGGTGTTAAAAATGTCCGTGAGAGATGGAAGAGCGACCCCGATGATCTTTTCAGCTGTCCTCACTACTCGCTGGAGAGTCCTGCGGTCCGACGCAGTACAATTTCCGAACCAGACAGTGATGCAGCCGCTCAGGATGCTCTCGATTGTTCCTCTGTAGAACGTGGTGAGAATGGGGGGTGGCAGATGAGCTTTCCTCAGTCTTCTCAAAAAGTAGAGACGCTGCTGGGCTTTCTTGGTGATAGAACTGGTGTTGAGGGTCCAGGTGAGATTCTCCTCCAGATGAACACCGAGAAATTTGGTGCTCTTGACGATCTCAACAGATGAGCCGTCGATGTGCAGTGGGGAGTGGTCCCTTAGTGTCGTTCTAAAGTCAATGACCATCTCTTTTGTTTTATCCACGTTCAGAGACAGGTTGTTGACTTGGCACCAGTCCGTTAGATGTTGTATCTCCTCTCTGTACGCTGACTCATCGTTGTTGCTGATGAGTCCCACCACAGTTGTGTCGTCTGCAAACTTAACGATGGAATTCGAGCTGTGCATTGCTGTACAGTCATGCGTAAGCAGAGTAAACAGCAGTGGACTGAGCACACAGCCTTGGGGAGCGCCGGTGCTCAGTGTGGTGGTGCTGGAGGTGTTCTTACCGATCCGGACGGACTGAGGTCTCTCAGTCAAGAAATCCAGGATCCAGTTGCAGAGAGAGGTGTTCAGGCCCAGCGTGCTCAGCTTTCCAATTAGATGCTGAGGAATGATGGTGTTGAATGCTGAGCTAAAGTCTATGAACAGCATCCTGACGTAGGTGTTCTTTCTGTCCAGGTGTGTAGAAGCCAGGTGAAGTGTAGTGGATATGGCGTCGTCCGTTGAGCGGTTAGGACGGTACGCAAACTGCAGTGGGTCCATGGTGGGAGGCAGTAGGGTCTTAATATGCCTCATGACTAGTTTCTCGAAGCACTTCATGATGATAGGCGTGAGTGCTACGGGACGATAGTCGTTGAAGCATGACACAGATGACTTCTTTGGCACGGGTACGATGGTGGTCTTGAGGCACGTTGGAACAATGGCGCTGCTCAGGGAGATGTTGAAGATGTCAGTGAATACATCTGCCAGCTGGTCTGCACATCCTTTGAGCACTCGGCCAGGAATGTTGTCTGGTCCAGAAGCTTTCCGTGGGTTGACTCTGTGCAGAGTTCTCCTCACGTCCGCTGTGGTGAGACGAAGCACCTGGTCGTCACAAGGATCATCTTCCTCGCCAACATGTTGTTCTGCGCCTCGAACCGAGCGTAGAAGTCATTCAGCGCATCTGGAAGGGAGGCATCACTGTCACAGACGGGTGGAGTTGTCCTGTAGTTGGTGATGGCCTGGATGCCCTGCCACAAGCGCCGTGTGTCACCGCTGTTCTGGAAGTGGCTGTGGATGTTCTGGCCATGTGCGCGCTTTGCTTCTCGTATTGCCCGGGACAGTCTGGCTCTCGCTGTTCTCAGAGCCGGCTGGTCACCTGCTTTAAAAGCGGAGTCTCGGGCCCTCAGCAGTGCACGCACCTCTGGAGTCATCCACGGCTTCTGGTTGGGTCTGGAAGTGATGGTTCTAGTGGTAGTGACGTCCTCAATGCATTTGCTGATGTAGCAGGTCACTGAAGTCGTGTACTCCTCTAGATCAGTGTAATCGCCGTATGTTGCAGCCTCCCTAAACATGTCCCAGTCAGTGCACTCAAAACAGTCCTGAAGAGCAGAGATGGATCCTTCTGGCCAGGTTTTCACCTGTTTCTGTACAGGTCTGGAGCGCCTGACGAGTGCTCTGTATGCTGGAATTAGCATTACAGAGATGTGGTCTGAGTATCCGAGGTGGGGGCGGGGCTCCGCCCGGTACGCACCGGCAATGTTCGTGTAAACATTATCCAGCGTGTTCGCTCCTCTCGTAGCAAAGTCCACATGCTGATGGAATTTAGGGAGAACAGACTTGAGATTTGCATGATTAAAATCCCCAGCGATAATAAACAGTCCGTCTGGATGAGTGTTCTGCAGTTCGCTGATGGCTCTGTAAAGTTCGCTCAATGCTTCCTTCGCGTTCGCGCTGGGCGGAAGATACACCGCGACAATAAGCACGCTGGTGAATTCCCGTGGTAAATAAAAAGGTCTGCATCTAACAATAGCAAATTCCACCATCGGAGAACAGTACGCCACAACAAGCACAGAGTCCTTGCACCATTCGGTGTTAATGTAAACACAAACGCCTCCTCCTCGTGTTTTACCGGACTGAGCTGCATTTCTATCGGCGCGATACGATGCTAGCCCGTCTAGCTGAATGGCACTGTCTGGAATGTTGTCGCTAAGCCATGTTTCAGTGAAAATTAAAACACAACAGTCCCTGTACTCACATTGAGTTGTTCGCTGAAGCCTGATACAGTCCAGTTTATTCTCCAGAGAGCATGCATTTGCGAGGAATAACGATGGTAGAGCCGGCCGGCTTGGGTTAGCTTTTAGCCTAGCACGGACCCCGGCTCGCTTTCCACGCTTCTGCTTCCTCGAGCACCGCTTGCGGCGCCCCCTCCCCCGGTCACCTGCTTCAGGTTACACCGAGGACTGCAGGCCTGGTTCGCGAAGTAGGCAGAATTCATGCAGAGTTTGCTGCAGATCATCTTGCAGGTTGGTTTCTGACTGTTTTCTCAATTGTAGCAGTGTCTGGCGGTTGTAAACTAAGTCAAAAGTGGTTTCCATACGTTTATAAACAAAACTGTCCTAAACAAACTTACAAACTTTTCCTGAAAACAACAAAAAAACACCGTTTTTCGACCCCAGAGCGGCCGCTGCGTGTTAACGTGCCGCCATCTTGGATCTAAAAGTTCCAAAAGGTGTATCCCCCACTCCCCTAGCACAAATGCAAAGGAGGCACTGTGTAAACTGTATGGAGCTCTAAACAACTTCTACACTTATTTTGAGGCACATAAGACATGGTTGCGAGGAAGACTATCCTGCTTCCCAACAACCAGGTGCTTTGTCCCACCACGGCTTATGTAAGGAGAAATCTACGCAGGGTCAACTCATGGCTAGCATATTATCCAAGCGCCTGATTGGAAAGCGCCTGAGCTCACTGGGCCTGAACACCTGTCTGTCCGAATAGATAATAACACCTCAAGAGCACTGGAGCTCCTCTATTGCTACTTACTTTGCTGACTCACAGCTGTACACCATACACAGTCACTCACACACATACACACACTCATACACACACAAACATACAATCATACATACACACTTGAGCACACATACATGAACATACACAAACTCAAACTCGCACACACTTGTACACAGATGCACACTTCCACATGCACACACATACAGTATGTACCCACTCACACACACATACACAAACTCACACACATACACCCACACACATTCACAAACTCTTTCTCTCTTCCACACACACACACACACACACACACACACACACACACATTCTGCTTGATAGCTGCTATACAACCTTCTGCTGCTACTTATATATCAAAATATGTTGCACTGTGTACTGGCCAACACCCTTTTGGCCCGTCTTTCTCATTTTTTTAGGTTAAAAATGTCACTTGTATTTATTAAACTTAAACTTAATCAGTTTCTAGACTTGCCTTACATGGACTGAGATTTCCTTGTATTCCACACTATTATGTACAGTACTGTAGATTGTAAAGGACTTTAATTATTTGCAATCCTGCATTGAGAAATGTTCCTTTTGAAAGTTTTCTCACAAAGTTTTGCACAAATAGGTAAATAAGGTCTGGCAGTATAATCTTGCCTGGGTGTGGCTTTGACATTGAACCCAGTTGTCATTGAACCCAAATGTCAAATGAATTTGGTTATTTGGTTGATTTAGTAATTAGGGGTGCAATTACTATTGCTAATCGAGGCAATAGGTTTTAAATAAATCTTTATCCTCAATAGATAGAATGATATTTTAAAAGATTCAAATTTGTTTTTGTTTAATCATGTATTTATATTGAAAGAAAATGTGAAGGTGGCAAATACTTTTTAACAGCACTGTATGCCATTTACACATATGTAAGTCAATCACTAGTGCATGGGCACTAATGCTCCCCATATATCATGACAGATGTTAACTTTTGCTGATAACAATTTGGACGGTTCTTTTCAAACTTTGATCTATTTTTCTAATAAACAAGCTAAAGTGTGGACTTCAACGCACATTTCCTCTCTATTTTGGTTATTCTGAGATGAGCTGAAGTAAGCTTGGTCCAAGAAACTTGACAAAACTTGGCAGCATTTCTGCATATTAGGGCTTTTTTGCATGATACAGTTTCAGGTTGCATTGTGATAACAATTTTAAAATACTCCAGAGCCCATGTGGCTTTATTTATCACAGTAGCATGATGGGCATGAATGGCACAAATTTTTAACAGTCGTCTCTGGTCTGTCCCTACACAGACTAAGATTTCTCTGTATTCGCAAAATCTTTTCACAATGTTATCTACAGTAGATGGTAAAATGCCTAAATTATTTGCAGTCTTGTGTTGAGAAATATTTTTTTTAACTGACTGGCAATTTTCTTACAAAGTTCAGCATCCAGTGGTGAGACACGTCACATCTTTGCTTAAAACACTGAGCTTTTGCTGCCCTAATGTATTAACAAATTACCTCCTAGAATGTTTGAAATGGTAGAACTTTGTAAATAAAAAAAAAATTACTTTTATTTCGCCTCTATTTTGACTTGTTGCATGCATCAAATGTTATATTTGTTTATACTGGTGCAGTGGGATATTCCGCTAGCACACCACACGGTCTTCTAACACTGTGCAAGGACCCTGATTGGCAGATAGAGGCGCTTGTGCAAAGTGCATAAAGAAAGGGTCCGCTAAGGACTGCGCACTGGTGAAGGAGGCATGAGCAGGAAATATACCTTCCTCAGATGCAATTGGGGATACCCAGCAGCGGAAGACAAATTGACTACTCTAAAAATTGGGAGAAAAATGCATAAATAAATAGAAAAAAAATCTAGCTGGTCGGCCAAAACATTGTTTCTTCTTTATATTTTTGTAACTTAAATGAAGATTTAAGAGAAATATTTATTTTTTTAAGAGAGAATTTTGTTTTATAGCATTTTAAAATTAGTGTTTGTAAACAAATAGAGTTTGAAAAATAAATTTTGGAGAGGCACTCAAGGTGGCTCTATTGTACAACTAATATGCTGTCCTGCCACCAATCTTTTTTATGTTATGCACCAATGAACATTGTTATCATCAACATTTGTCCTCGATAAACAGCTGAGGTGTCATTTAAACAGATTAAAAGATTCAAATCTAAGCATTTTATGAGGCACAGTATGTTACATTACAACAACAGTGATTAACTGAGACAAGCTGCAGTTTTTAATCTAACTGGTATATAAATAATGTTTCTCAAAAATTCATAAAGGCAGTAAAACTAATTTTTGAAATGCCAGAAAATCAGGAAAAGCTGTCTCGTCCCAAATTTTTTGGAATGTCTTGCATGTCTAAAATGCAGAAATGGATTAACAGATGAAATGTAGTTGCCCAAACAAAACAGGAAAATATCTCGGGTTTTTAATAATTATAAAGGAAATGTTTCTGCGCTCAAACATTTTGGCAACCCTATCTAAGGAGGTGACAGGTACATAAGAAAGTCATGAAAGCATGAAATTTGTTGGAACTTTATGCAAATGCTTTGACTGGTGCCGAAATCAGACTAATGATATTTCCTTTCAGTCCAGCTAAAACTAAAATGCCGATCAATTTGTGTCCCAGCTGAACATGGATTCATAAACATCCTGATGTTGGCTTTTGTGACCTTTAATCTGGTTCCCTAGCTAGCCTGAGGCATTGTGCATTTGGTACTAAATGCTGCAAGCATGCTGATAAGAAGGTGTGAAATAGTGCCAATTTGCATATTTAATAAAGCAGTTTTAATGTAATAAACATGAGTAAATAAGGTCAGTTGAGCAAAAACTCTGAAAACTGCTAATTAGGCTAAGGGTAAGAGGGGTTAGAGATGCATTCATTAATAATTGCAGCATTAGAAAGGAATACATTTTTTAACCCCTTGCATTACCCAAAGTTTTTGGATATATCAATTTCCCCTGTGCAGTATGATTACCTCTTTTACTTGCATTACATCTTCATTAACAGAGGAGGGCAAATAACTAGAACACACCTCCTCTGACACATGTAAAGCTGTTAGCCACCTATATACACCAGCCAGTGTTGGATCCTTAAAGAGAACCCTAACACATTTGAAGGATCAAAACGCCACCCTTAACTCTGTCTGTTAGCACCCAACCAGCATCGTGACACCACTCAAACTCGTTCTTTAGACTGCTGTGTCTCATTAATACTAAAGTTTGAGTCGCTTACAGCTGTCTTCATTAAAATATTAAATGAAGAGCCGCTCAGGTGGTTCAGCGGTAAAACATGCTAGCACACCAGAGCTGGGATTTTGAATACATCATATCAAATCTCAGCTCTGCCATCCGACTGGGCGGCTACATGAACAACGATTGGCTGTTGTTCAGAGGGTGGGACAAGCCAGACCAGGGTTCCTCATAACTGATGCAATTACGACCTCTGCTGGCTGATTGATGGCGCCTGAGCAGAGTTGGGGAATAATGCTGATCAGGGTGTGTCTCTCTGTACACAAGGCTGATCCGCATATGAACTCACCTCGTGCAGGTGAAAAGATGTAGTTGGTACTGCAGGGGGCGTGTGTCAGTTGCGAAGCTCGTCAGTCAGCAGTGGAGGGTCATATAAGTAGAGGTGAAGCGTAACACAATCAGGGTAATTTGATTCGACTACAAACAGTTGGATTAATGAACTTAATTACCTGATTTAATGATTTTATAGTGGCAAAGCAGAAGTCTCAGGTGTTAATTTCCAGTTACTGTCTGTCTAAGAAATGTTCTCTTTATGTCTAAGTGATTTTCTGGGTACATTGGTGCTCATGTTTCTGGGCACATGAGATTCACGTCCTTCTTTTTTTGCCATTTTGGTCGACAGAGACAGCACTGCGTGTCACTTTTTCAAGCATTAATTCGCCTTCAGGTGGAAACTCTTCTAAAAATCATGGTATAATCATTTCTTTGAGACTGTGATGAGCCATTATTAGTCAAATAAGGCCTAAAAGCTAATGAGGTTCTTAGTCTTAACATTATTTGCAAATTACACAATTACTATTAAATTCCTATATTTTTATATATTTAAGTCACTGTGCGTTAAAATAAATATTAATTCTGCATTTCTTTCCTATTTTTATTTTATGCATTCTCTCCTATTTTCTCCCAATTTAACGTAGTCAATTTATTTTACGCTGCTGGGGATCCCTGATTGCAGCCGAGGTGGGTATATTGCTGCTCACGCCTCCTCCGACCCACGCGCAGCCCTTTTGCGGAACCCCGCCCTGCATTCACTGCCAATTATGCCCGCTAGATGGCACCCAGCCAACCGGTGGCAATGCCGAGTTTCGAACCGATGAGTTCAGAATCTCTGCGCTGGTGTGCTAGCAGAATATCCCGCATTGCCACCTGGGCGCCAATTGTGCATTTTTTAAAATAGTTTTTTGTATATAGAGATTGTGTTTACCTTAATGTGTTACCAAAATGTGTACTTTGGCCAGAGCTGTCTGAGGTTAATTTGTATTAGTCTATGATGAAGTGAAAATATCTTATAGTTGATGCAAAAATTGTCTGCATGTAGTTCCAAAATAAAAAGCTTGAACGTAGGCCGCTTAGGTAAAAACACGTGCTAGCACACCAGAGCTGGGATCTTAAATACATCATATCGAATCTCAGCTCTGCCATCCGGCCTGGCTAAGCGGCCACATGAACAACGATTGGCCTGTTGTTCATATAGGGGTGGGGTATTAAGCCGGATAGGGACTCCTCGTGACTGATGCAACTACAACCTTTGCTGGCTGATTGATGGTGCCTGCACAGAGGCGGAGAAAGAGTGTGGATCAGGGTGTGTCTCTCCATACACAAGGCTGATTCACATATATGCACTCGCCTAGTGTGGGTGACAAAATGCATACGACTGCTGCCCACGTGTCGGAAGGGGGCATGGGTTAGCTTTGTTCTCCTCAAATCAGAGCTGGTGTCGGCATTAGTGAAGAGGAAGCATGACGCAATTGGGCAATTGGACGCGCTAAAAAAAAGTCAGGAGAAAAAGGGAAAAATGCATAAAAAAATATTTTAAAAAAGCTTGAACATAATTTTATATTTTTTTAAAGAAATTAAAAAAGACACTTTAAAGAAATCCCAAAGGCAAATAAATAAATAATATGTAGTTACAATAGGCATGATCATTCTTTTTTATTTACAATAGACAATATCTTACAGGATCTCCCATATATGTCAATATTAGAGTTAAGCAAAATCTGCAAAATGAACTGTTTTCTAATCACCTAATAATGAGACAAAAATACATTCACCATCACAGAATCATTGAGATAAAGTCATCACTAAAGCAGGCTCAGTAAAAGCTCAGAAACAAAGGATTAATTATATTTATTAGTTTAATTTCAATATTTCTGAAATTTCATTGACATTTGTATGTGTAACATGGTGCTAGCCGTTCATGAGCTGCTTCACGTTGTGTCACTCTGCGTGGCCTAGTTTGACTGGCAGTTGGGGACAAGGAGACGCAGTAGCATGTAGATCTGTCGACCTCTCTCACAGTTGACAATGATCTGTGCCTTTGTGTTTCTCTGTGCTGCCTAGTTTGGCTGGCAGATAGGGCATGGAGGTTCAGTTGCTTGTGATCTTTCAATCTCTCTTGATTGACAGTCAATGGCATCTCATAAGCATTAAGTCAGATGGTTTGTCTTCTCTGCCAGCACTTTTGTTGGCACACTTGTTGGCATGCTCGGTCCAGTCTGGTTATTGTTTTACTGTGATGAGGATTGTTGGCATTCTTTTGTTTTCTGGGAACTCGCCCTGCTGTTACGGCATGTTGGGCCTCACAGGGAAACTGACCTGGGAGAGCGGATTGCCCTGGATGCAGCTTGACATCGCTTTTCCAGACCTAAATATGGCACTGATATGCACAGTGGGGTGCAAATTTGTTTGGTAAGGCAATAGCTCCTTATCTGAACATTTTGTCCTTACAGTTAATGTGTTAGAATCAGGAAAAATGGGCAAGCATAAAGATTTGAGTAAGGGCCAAATTGTGATGGCTAGACGACTGGGTCAGAGCATCTCCAAAACTGCAGCTCTTGTGGGGTGTTCCCGGTCTGCAGTGGTCAGTATCTATAAAAAGTGGTCCAAGGAAGGAACAGTGGTAAACCAGCGACAGGGTCATGGGCGGCCAAGGTTCACTGATGCACGTGGGTAACGAAGGCTGGCCCGTGTGGTCCGATCCAACAGACGAGCTATTGTAGCTCAAATTGCTGAAGAAGTTAATGCTGGTTCTGATAGAAAGGTGCTCATACTGACCCCTGTCCACCGCTGAAAGCGCCAACAATGGGCACGTAAGCATCGGAACTGGACCACGGAGCAATGGAAGAAGGTGGCCTGGTCTGATGAATCACATTTTCTTTTACATCACATGGATGGCCGGGTGCGTGTGTGTCGCTTACCTGGGGAACACATGGCACCAGGATGCACTATGGGAAGAAGGCAAGCCGGCGGAGGCAGTATGAGGCTTTGCGCAATGTTCTGCTGGGAAACATTGGGTCATGCCATCCATGTGGATGTTACTTTGACACGTACCACCTACCTAAGCATTGTTGCAGACAATGTACACTCTTTCATGGAAACACTATTCCATGATGGCTGTGGCCTCTATCAGCAGGATAATGCGCCCTGTCACAAAGCAAAATGCTTCAGGAATGGTTTGAGGAGCACAACAACGAGTTTGAGGTGTTGACTTGGCCTCCAAATTCCCCAGATCTCAATCCAATCGAGCATCTGTGGGATGTGCTGGACAAACAAGTCCGATCCATGCACGCCCCACCTCACAACTTACAGGAGTTAAAGGATCAGCTGCTAACATCTTGGTGCCAGATACCACAGCACACCTTCAGGGGTCTAGTGGAGTCCATGCCTCGATGGGTCAGGGCTGTTTTGGCAGCAAAAGGAGGACCAACACAATATTAGGAAGGTGGTCATAATGTTACACCTGATCGGTGTAGTATATAGTATTCACAATATAAGTGGTAAAACATTGATTAAATCAATATGAGAAGCAGAAATAAACTGCCACCAAGATTTTGAAAATGTGCATCAGTCACCATATAATCAATCTGATTATATAAGTTTTATCTGATAATCAGATAACTCTGGAGGACGCTGATTAGAAATAATCCTTATCTGACGAGAGTGAGGTTGGCGTTCCTGGAATATTTAAATTTGTAAACATTAATCTTTCAAATTTAATCAAAATTGGTCGCATACTTTGCCAACCACATAGGGGACATTAACTCTGCTTTTAGCTGTAATATTTAAGCCAGTATACTGATGTAGCTTTACACAAAACTCACTCGCAGATCAAATGTGACATTCCATGAACTATTCAGGTTCACCATTCTTGGCTCAATTGTTTTTGCTAAACCTTGCACTTTCTCCTGTATGGCCATTGCTTTGAAAAGTCTGTATAGTAAATGTCTGGTGTATTGATGAGTTAAGAGGCAATTTAAACCCCTTCGGCTTTGATGGCAGGCAAGGCATTGATGCCGCTGATTGAGCTATTGCATATTTCTTGAAAGAGACAGATGATTTAGTGGTCACTGAGTGCACAGTATGTTAGGAGTTTTTATGAGGAAATAGCACACATAATGGAACGCTTAGATTTGGGGCTTTTTTGTTTGAAAACAGAGCAAAACACTTTTAGGTCTAGGATCTGAAGTGGTCACTGGCTTGCTTTCTTTGTTACACTAGTTTGTGAATGGCCTAAATGTTCCTAACATACACAGATCAGGCATAACATTATGACCATCTTCCTTATATTGTGTAGGTCCCCCTTTTGCTGCCAAAACAGCCCTGACCCGTTGAGGCATGGACTTCATTAGACCCATGAAGAGGTGCTGTGGTATCTGCCACCAAGATGTTAGCAGCAGATCCTTTAACTCCTGTAAGTTGCGAGGTGGGGCCTCCATGGATCAGACTTGTTTGTCCAGCACATCCCAGAGATGCTTGATTGGATTGAGATCTGGGGAATATGGAGGCCAAGTCAACACCTCAAACTCGTTGTTGTGCTCCTCAAACCATTCCTGAAGCATTTTTGCTTTGTGGAAGGGTGCATTATCCTGCTGAAAGAGGCCACAGCCATCAGGAAATATTGTTTCCATTAAAGGGTGTACATGGTCTGCAACAATGCTTAGGTAGGTGGTACGTGTCAAAGTAACATCCACATGGATGGCAGGACCCAAAGTTTCCCAGCAGAACATTGCCCAAAGCATCACACTGCCTCCGCCGACTTGCCTTCTTCCCATAGTGCATCCTGGTGCCATGTGCCACGTGCACCCGGCCATCCACATGATGTAAAAGAAAACATGATTCATCAGGCCACCTTCTTTCACTGCTCTGTGGTTCAGTTCCAATGCTCGCATACCCATTGTTGGTGCTTTTCCGTGGACAGGGGTCAGCATGGGCACCCTGAGTGGTCTGTGGCTATGCAGCCCCATACACAACAAACTGTGATGCACTGTGTATTCTAACACCTTTCTGTCAGAACCAGCATACATTTTTTTCAGCAGTTTGAGCTACAGTAGCTCGTCTGTTGGATCGGACCACACAGGCCAGCCTTCGCTCCCCACGTACATCAATGAATCTTGGCCGCCCATGACCCTGGGGCCGGTTTACCACTGTTCCTTAGGCCAGTATTGCCCTCATCCTAACTTTGTTTGGAATGTGTTGCAGGCCTGAAATGCAGAAATGGATGAAATGAAATGAAGTTGACTCTTTGTGATTTGTGGTTGTAGAACAGTTGATTTTCAATTCCTTTTTGTAATTCTAACTTTTATCCTTTCGTTTAGCTCATTAAATTAAGATGTTTAATGACTTGTACAAAGACAATAATGCTAAATGCTAAATGCTCTGCGACAAACAAGTTCTCGAAAAAAAGAGGAAAGGAAGAAAACAAACCAAGGATGGCTATAAAATAAGTTTGACAGCCACCATACCAGGGAAGCTCACATCCAGCTTGGTTCCAAATGCAGGGCCTGCTCTGACTGTCACGAGTTCCTAGAAAAAAAGATAGAGTGCTGACATCTTAGTTGGCAGAAAAACAGTTGAGCCTGGCATAAAAAAAGGGTCATTTCCGGTTAAAAAACAAAAGATACAATACAACATGTGCACCTTCATACCCCCTGCGGACCTTAATGGCATAGCAGATAGCCATGACACTCCCTCCTGCAGTTCCTAATTCTCTGACAATAGTTTGTGGATACATTTTTGGAAAAATGGGATGAGAGGGGAGGGACAAACGTTGATAAGGCTGCTGTACCATCACTAAAAAGTAAAAGTACAAGTAGCAGTAGTAGTAATAGTAATAGTAGTATTAAACTAATAAATGTGTGATTTGCAAAGAAATGGCTACAAATAAACTTGATAAGGCTAACATGAACATGGCAACTGTGCGAATGTACAAATGTACAAAGAATATTGTTTCTATGTCAGAGACGTCATTTGAGATGACAACATAATCCACAGGCCATGCAGTTCATCTTAGTGCAGCTCAGGGTTTAAATATGAACCTCCATCATCTTCTAATGATGTGCTGTGTGACAGATATTGGCGGCCTAGAGGGGAGATTGTGGCTTTCCCTGGCCTAGTAAAGGAGAAGCTGACAAGTGGAATCAGGAGAAATGTTGCCTTTAGCCCCACCATGCAGCTACTGACAGCTCTTTGATTTTATGCCACTGTTTTTTTTTTTTTTGCAGAATCTTTGTGATGCTGATGGGTTAAGCAAATCTGCTATAGCTACACTGATCAGCCATAACATTAAAACCACTTCCTTGTTTCTATACTCACTGTTCATTTTATCAGCTCCACTTATCAAATAGAAGCATCTTGTAGTTCTACAATCTCTACATACCTTTTTAGCCTGCTTTCATGCTGTTCTTCAATGGTCAGGACCCCCACAGAGTAGGTATTATTTGGGTGGTGGGTCATTCTCAGGACTGCAGTGACACTGTGGTGGTGTGTTAGTGTGTGTTGTGCTGGTATGAGTGGATTAGACACAGCAATGCTGCTGGACAGTGTCACTGCTGGACAGCGCTCCGTGTTCTGTGACCATTGATGAAGGTCTAGAAGATGACCAACTCAAACAGCAGCAACAGATGAACAATCATCTCTGACTTTACATCTACATGGTAGACCAACTAGGTAGGAGTGGACAGTGAGTGGACACGGTATTTAAAAACTCCAGCAGCGCTGCTGTGTCTGATCCTCTCATACCAGCACAACACACACTAACACACCACCACCATGTCATTGTTACAGCAGTGCTGAGAATCATTCACCACCTAAATAATACCTGCTCTGTGGTGGTCCTGTGGGGGTCCTGACCATTGAAGGACAGTGTGAAAGCAGGCTAAAAAGGTATGTAGAGAAACAGATGGACTACAGTCAGTAATTGTAAAACTACAAAGTGCTTCTATATGGTAAGTGGAGCTGATAAAATAGACAGTGAGTGTAGAAACAAGGAGGTGGTTTTAATGTTATGGCTGATCGTGTATATGTGTGCATGCTTTCACTAGGTACAAGTTTTGCTTTAATTATTCTTTATTTGTGCCTACCACTTGAAAGTTAAATAATTAAATGCAACAATCACTTTTTGATCTCCTACACCTTGTCTTTAGTACTCGGGGTGAAAGGAAAATGTAAAATGTACACTGCCACAAAATGTAAAGCATTTTATTGGTCCTCTAGTCAGAGATCAGTAAAATCTGTTCACATTAGCCACTCAGGACGGCTACATGAACAATGATAGGCTGTTGTTCATACAGGGTGGGGAGCCGGAGAGGGACCTCATAACTGATACAATTACAACCTCTGCTGGCTGATTGATGACACCTGCACAGAGTAGAGGAATAATGCGTTGATCAGGGTGTGGCTCTCCATACACAAAGCTGATCCACATATGAACTCGCTGAAGTAGATGATGTGAAGTTTGCCCCCCTTCAATTCCACCAAACTCTTTATGGTGCCTCTCTCATTTTAGCTGTAGCCAATCTTTTTCTGCTGCCTTTTTTTGAAATGGCTCTTAACCTCCTATTACACTCAGAAGTATTTCTGCAGTCTCTGGATTAGGTAGAGCCCTTTGAATTGGCTGTGCACAGGAAGGCCCAGGAGATGACCCAGAACTGCTGCAAGGTGAAGCTTGTACAGGGGATGTAGGTTGAAGTGGGGTTAGACTCTTTTAAACAAAATCTATCCCCAGAGATCCCTTCATTTGCTGTTGGGCCGTGTATTCCCAGTGCCTCTTTTCCTCTTGTAGGCTGGTGTAGATACTTCACATTAACAAGTCTTAGCCCTTTCTTTCCAGAGTTGTGCCCCTTTTTGTTTTGGCTTGAGTAAAGTTTTTATTTTAATGCCAGATCTTTTCATAGCACTACAGGCACTTATGTTCGTGGCAATATCCTCCTATTTCTTCTTTTTAATTTTTTGTTGAGCTTCCCTCAGCTTTATAAAAGAGTATATTTTCCATTTTCTTTTAGCATTTGGCTGAGTTTGTCTTGGAAAAAAATGAGTGTGCGCTGCTGGTTTGCCATGCTTTTGGACTGACGCATGAAAGGTTAATTGTGCACCTATTTATATGCTTGATATGCATAGATAGGATATGTAGGTAGAAAAGGTAGGATTTTTTTCCCCTCTGTTTTTATACCAGTAATGTAAATACTAAGTTAATAGTTTTTACTTAAATTATTTGCCTAATTATGATGATGGTATAATTATGAGAAAATGTATGTCAGTTTGTAGTTTAATTTTCAACTGCCGGTGCTTTTCTAGCACAGATGCAGAAGCGCCTCAACAAAAAAAGTTAGACTAAGAAAGCTTTTGGGAATCAGTCACAAAGTTTGTAAAGTTGTGTCTGGCACCACCATCACTTTGCCAGGATCTGGCCATTTCTCCAAACTGGATGATCAGTCAAATACATGGTTGAGATTGGTCAGTTACAATACAACAACAATTATACAAGCTTTACACAAAACTGGCTTGTATGGCAGGATGGCAGGAAAGAATTAACTCCTGAAGAGTGCCATGCTGAAATATTTGATAAATTATATTGCCATGTGGTAAAAAACATGTTATGTTATGTGTAACATAAACTGAACAAATGGTCAGGATTTAAGGGAATATGGATTTGGCACCCAGGTGGCGCAGCGGGATATTCCACTAGCACACCAGTGCCGAGATTCTGAACTCCTCAGTTCGAAAATCGGCGTTGCCACCGGTCGGCTGGGTGCAATCTGCCGGGCACAATCAGCAGTGCCTGCAGCAGATACTAACTGGCCGTCGTATCTGCAGGGTGGTGGCTGGACTATGTGTAGGGTGGGATCTTTATACGCTGTGTTAGGACCCTGATTGGCGGAAGAGACACCTGTGCAAAATGCAGAGGCGAAAACAGGTGCACGTGTACATGCCCTCCTCGGATGCAATCGGGTATCCCTCAGCAGTGGAAGACAAATTGAGTGCACTAAATCGAGAGAAAAATGAGGAGAAAATGCATATTAAAAAAAGAAAGGGAATATGGATGCTGCCAATTACATTCAAATTCTTGAGGAGAATGGCCCTTGCTAGACCTTCACATGCTTCACCTCCCAGCACAACAATTACCCTGAACACATCGCTAAAATCTAAGCAGTGCCTTAAGGATATGAATGTCCTTCAGAGTCCTGACCTAAATCTGATTGTGGAGTGCAAGAGGAGTTCACCGCAAAATTTGAATGAACTCAACAATTCTGCAAGAAGGAATGGGCAAATATTACCCAATCTTTGTCTGCAAAGCTGGTAGGGACATATCCAGACTGATGTGTGTAATTAAAGCAAAAGCTTGCTCTACAACGTTCTGAACCAAGGGACTGATATATGATATTCTACTTTTTCTATCTATTTTTTACATTTATTTACAGAGCAGTTTAGTTTTTTTTTTCTCATTACCCAAATGCTATATAACATAATGTGTAAACAAAGCTGGAGAGTTTTGATTTTAGGCTGTAAGACAAAATAGGTGACTACTTTAAGGGGTATTAAGATTTTTTATAGGACCAAACCAAAGCTATACACTACCCCCGGGCCGGTGAGCAATGACAATTGGA
The DNA here is from genome assembly GCF_030014385.1 of Trichomycterus rosablanca. Lineage (NCBI taxonomy): Eukaryota > Metazoa > Chordata > Actinopteri > Siluriformes > Trichomycteridae > Trichomycterus > Trichomycterus rosablanca. The sequence continues at coordinate 20,177,111 of NC_085998.1, read as the reverse complement.
CCTTCCCCACCTAAGCAGTCCAAAAACAGACACAAGGCTCTGTCTTCGTTGCAATCACTGCAAGCTGAATTACCAACTCCCACAGCACGCGCAGCCTTGTACAGTAGTTCATATAGTCAGCCCTCTGTGACTAAACATAATGATTCTTACCATGTTAACTGTCAACATTCTAACAATGTAAAAAAAAAAATCAGCGCCTCCCCAGCCCAAAACACTGCTCACCGGAGACCAGACCATCAAAAACTTTCTGCTGTTCCTGTGTTAGTGTCTGTGATGTTCTAGCCAAGATCCTGCAGATCCTGCAAGATTTTATAGACAGCAGGAGATACTTGTAACCATTAGTCATGTCTACTTTGATCCTATACACCGATCAGCCATAACATTATGACCACCTCCTTGTTTCTACACTCACTGTCCATTTTATCAGCTCCACTTACTTTATAGAAGCACTTTGTAGTTCTACAATTACTGACTGTAGTCCATCTGTTTCTCTGCATGCTTTGTTATCCCTCTGTCATGCTGTTCTTCAATGGCCAGGACTCTCCCAGGACCACTACAGAGCAGGTATTATTTGGGTGGTGGATCATTCTCAGCACTAGTGACAATGACATGGTGGTGGTGTGTTAGTGCGTGTTGTGCTGGTATGAGTGGATAAGACACAGCAGCGCTGCTGGAGTTTTTAAACACCTCACTGTCACGTCTGGACTGAGAATAGTCCACCAACCAAAAATATATCCAGCCAACAGCGCCCCATGAGCAGCGTCCTGTGACCACTGATGAAGGTCTAGAAGATGACCAACTCAAACAGCAGCAATAGATGAGCGATCGTCTCTGACTTTACATCTACAAGGTGGACCAACTAGGTAGGAGTGTCTAACAGAGTGGACACGATATTTAAAACTCCAGCAGCGCTGCTGTGTCTAATCCACTCATACCAGCACAACACACACTAACACACCACCACCATGTCAGTGTCGCTGCAGTGCTGAGAATGATCCACCACCTAAATAATCCCTGCTCTGTGGTGGTCCTATGCAGGTCCTGATCGTTGAAGAACAGCATGAAAGTGGGCTAACACAACATGCAGAGAAACAGATGGACTACAGTCAGTAATTGTAGAACTACAAAGTGCTTCTAAATAGTAAGTGAAGCTGATAAAAAGACAGTGAGTGTAGAAACAAGGAGGTGGTTTTAATGTCATGGCTGATCGGTGTATGTCAAGGTGCAGTAATTTCTTCCCACCATTAGGGGGCTATGGGTAGTGGACACTGGACACCTTAAATTAAACAAGAAGTGTGTGAATTTAAACAATATGGCGCAATAGCATGGTTGCTAATGCTATGTTTTGTTAAGTAAAATTCTTATATTAAGAAACTAGGGTTTCATGGTCAATGCAAGTAGAATGTGATAGCAAAGATATGTTTGAAAGAAAGTTCAATGTTGTTGGATATGCATAAATTCTTTCTTTGTGTTTGTTTGTAGAAGGACTTTTTTCCCCCCTTTCTTCTTTGTTTAGTATATAAATGTTCGACTGTCCAGTTGCGTGGTATGGAGTTTGCCGCTAAAGCAGGAACTTCAGGAGTTTCATGGACACTGGACTTTTAGGGATATACTCATGGGCTGTGATTAACTATGTGTTTCTGAAAACATCTCAACTCTGAATGACTGTGGAACTGCACATAACTGCACATATCCAGGTGAGATTTATCCTTTATCCATTTTTCTTTATTCATGTTGGATGAAAAAAATTAAGAGTAAGAGACTGAACCACATCAAAAAATACTTTAAACATCTTTAGACACCAATGTTGTATCTTACTGTGTAAACTGTGTAAACTTACTTACCTTGAGTCAAAATAAGCACATGAGTTGGTTACATACTAAGGTTGGGGTTATTCACCACCAGCTCAGACTGAAGGAGTCACTTGGATGAGTGACAAAACATATCTCTACAACAAACTTGTGTCCAGATAAACTGATTCAACTTTGTGGATTTGTGTACCTGGATTATTGAGCATGCATCAAGAGATACTGAAGCAGTATTATAATTGTCTGCTGGATTTTCACCAGCCAAACTGTTCATCTCAGGACCCATATTGACAGTGTGTCAGGGGATTGGTCAGTTTAGCCTGTTGTCCTTAAACACCTGGTTCAACTCTGCATGTGCAGCACAAGATAAACTTTACAGACAATTTTCTGGAATCAAAGATTGCTGTTTAAAGCTGATGGACTTCACACAAACACCAGTGGAACCCGAATTCTGACTTCTAATCTGCTTTGTGGGATTATCCATACTCAGAACATGCACAGAGGTAACAGAAAGGTTAAAGCTTCGGATGCAATGAACGAGGATGTGGTTGAGCTGGTGAAAAAGCAGGACAGTTGGTGCTTTACAGAACATTGTTATTCCGAGTTCAGAGAAAACACCACTCTGACCATGCTGCTATACAAAACATTCCAGTCATCACTGGTACCTAGTGGCATGGCCTTAAGAAACGAATGGGAGCTCTGATCATTAAAATTAAATTACAGGAAAGTGGTCAAGTAGAGTAGAAAATAGCAGAGAGCTGCAACACCATCAGGTCCTTAAAACAGCTGTACTGAATGTCCAAAAAATGATTTACAGTCTGGGTCCTTTCTGTGTGGAGTTTGCATGTTCTCCCCATGTCTGTGTGGGTTTCCTCCCAAAGTCCAAAGACATGCAAGTGAGGTGAATTGGAGGTACAAAATTGTCCATGACTGTGTTCAATATAACCTTGTGAACTGATGAGCCCTGTGTAATGAGTAACTACTGTTCCTGTCATGAATGTAACCAAAGTGTAAAACATGACGTTAAAATCCTAATAAACAAACTCACTCACTTTCTTAACCGCTTATCCAATTAGGGTCGGTTGGCGCTGGAGCCTATCCCAGCTTTTCAATGGGTGCAAGACACACAGTAACGCCCTGGAAAGGACGCCAGTCCATCTCAGGGCAGACACACATACACACACACATACACAAACCCGTTCACCTATAGAGCAATTCTAACCTGCTTCTATAGAGACACCTAGAGACACCTATAGTGTCACGGGGTTCACACAGACACGGGGAGAACATGCAAACTCTGCACAGAAAGGACCCGGACCGCCCCGCCTGGGAATCGAACCCAGGACCTTCTTGCTGTGAGGTGACAGTGCTACCCACTTAGCCACCGTGCTGCCCTCACTTACTGTATGTCCTCTTCAATTGATACTTTAGTGGACATGTTCAACTCCAGGGTTATCAATTGCATTGATAGTGTTGCACCACAAAAAACAAGGTCACTTTTTTCGTAAAACAAAAGCACCTTGGAGAAATACGTAATTCATCTCAAAACAAAAACAAGACTGCAGGAAAACTGAGAGGAAATTGAAAAACACAGCTGTCGGTTGACCTTGCTTTGTATAAAGCACAACTGAAAAAATATAACTATGAGATGAAGTCAGCCAGGAAAGCTTATTTCTCTAACTTTATTGATCCTTAGAAGTATAATACAAAATGTATTTTTTGTATGCGTGGCTTGCCCAGTTGGGTGCCTCTGAAGTTTGGTGACAGTTGGTACAATGCTTTCTGATTAGGAGCAGTATATGTGTGCTGTTTGCCTGGCTTGATCTACTCATGTATTTGATTAGTATATGGCAACAACAGCATATACAAATTTCAAGTTTTTTAATAATTATTAATGTTCAAGTGCTTAGGGTTCCTTTACTAACACCGTTGTGTATGTTGGATGAAACTTAAGAGGCATATACCATGGGTGGTTTCTAGACTATGGCAAAAAATGGTGTAAACTGCGGTGCAAGTTGGAACTATAACATGCAAGATAATGAACAATTGACATGAGATTTGGCGTAGTGCTTCTGCATCATATCCTCCTTCAGGTTTCAGGCTCCAGATGTTATATCCAAAAAACATGGGCACCACTAATCACTCATATTACAGAAAGTATATGACCACCGCACAGACCAAACAGTAAGTCTTATGGACATGAACACATTGTATTCCCCCCCACCCCCCTTCCCACTACTCAAGTGCTAAAGCTCAGCCTGATTTTCTTGATGGTACCCACATTGTGCTTGAACCCAAAAAATGCTGCTTGTGCCATTATTTAGATGTATTCTCGAAATGATTAAAGAATTATATTAATTACATGTGGATCAGTACAGTCACCCACAGCTTAACTGTTCACTCAATATTTGATAGTTTTAAAAGTATGGCTCTTTTTTCTTATTCCTTACATTTATGCCAAAGGATAGGGGTAACCACAGTTTCATTCTTTGTATTTTTGTCCATTTATGGTGTGGATTTACATGTATGATTTAGATTATTTTCACTTCTCAAAATCCAACATAACCATCCATCCAACAATTTTTCTTCTACCTGGCAAATCCAGAAAGAACTGTAATCTTCTGGTTGATTTTAAAATCCAATGAGCCGTGTATTCTACCAATATTCTAATGGTCCTGGGGGTGGGGGATAGTACAAAATACAATTATTAATTATTCCACAGAAAGTGTAAGGAATAAAAACTGGATTGCAGTGCTTTAGACCAAGAGGTCAGTGTCTCTATCGGAAGTCTGTCTGTTTCGTCAACTTACTGTGCTCAGGAGAATGCGTTCAGAAGTAGCAGTCTGTTTATTTGGAATCAGGACAATAATCAGTGCAAAATTCCCAGAATGTGAGTATGGAGTAAGAATATGTGTCATTAAACTACAGTAGTTTAAACTGGTTAATACAAAAACATCCAAGATGATGTGCTTGAGTAAGCATAACATCTGTTATTCTGAGGTTGTGTGCAATAGGAAGGTACAGCAAGGTACAGCGCACAGAGCGATTTCACCCTCACAATTCCCTCTTTTGTTCCTTTGGAACAACACAGACTGGAAAATTGCTCATGGGTCAGGCGAAAAATCCTCTTGGCCAATTGTGAAGGAAAAGTCCTAACCTACCCACTATAGTGCGGCAGAGACACTCACTCACTTACTCACTCAACCGCTAATCCAATCAGGGTCGTGGGGGGTGAGGGTGCTGGAGCCTATCCCAGCTTTTCAATGGGCACAAGGCACACAGTAACACCCTGGACTGGGCGCCAGTCCATCGCAGGGCAAACACATATACACATACACACACTCCTTCGCCTATAGGGCAATTCAGTGTCTCCAATTAACCTGACTGCATGTTTTTGGACTGTTGGAGGAAACCGGAGCTCCCAGAGGAAACCCACACAGACACAGGGAGAACATGCAAACTCCTCACAGAAAGGACCCAGGACCTTCTTGCTGTGAGGTGACGGTGCTTCCCACTGAGCCACCGTTGCGACAGAGACAATATTTAGGAAATATTTGGTAAGTTTCATTCTAAAATACAGAATCAAAATAAATACAAAAATAATAAACAAATTAGATAAATTAAACAAACAAAAGATTAAAAGATTAAACAAAAGTGAAGGCTTGTTCTGTACACTGGGTTGACCAGAGCATGGACAGAGCACTTGAACAAGAATTACACCATCTGTAAAATTAAAGGTAAACAGCGTCACCGCAACAACAGAACCAAGCATACAGGCACAACAATGGCAATAATCCAATTCCCCGACCTCCCCCATAGTCCACTAAACCAACACACCTCACTGTTAGTTGGGAAGGTACTAGGAAATGGAATTCGACTTGGTAGGTGGTAAGGTTGTCATAGTCATCAGATACTTCTTTCTTAAGTGTCATTAGATCTAAAAAGTTATCTAGCATTATTTGTCTGAAGGCTTTCATTTCTACATTAATCCACCCGAAAGCTTCAGCTATTTTATTGGCAAAAGATTGTAGCATGTATGCCAGAGTGCTAATCTTATGAAGGGCAATAGCCACCCCTCCCAAAGGAAATAATGACCATCCAACCCTTTCAGCAGAGTAAGTCCAAACAATTATTTCTCCCCTCAGAACATATTCTTCATAACAGAATTTCCCCAAAGACCCTGAGCTCATGTGTGGATCATTCACCAAACTTTGTTTAAAGCGATTACTCTGGGCAGTATCTGGAAGAACCCAAAGACTGGATACCACTACTGGTACTGTGATGGTAGCAGGAAAGCAAGTACCACACCAGTGATCTGAATCTCTTGGAATTCTGGTATACACCCTATTCCTACAAATATAGTAAACCCATAAGATAGATAGTTACCCCCAAAACAGGCTGCCAATTTTAGCCAGATTTGCAGGGATATAGCCATGTCCTCCAATTACATGTATGTATTGATTATAAACTGAATGCCCTAGCAGTATCTGAGTGTGGTCCCAGGCCCTGTATGCCATAAGGTTACACAAAGGGATATATCCACTAAGGTCTTCAACAAGCCCTGCTTGTAGAGTCGAAATTAAGATTTGCCAGGAACTAAGACACCACCACAGATGCATGATGACACTGACCTAATGATTTCACTTAATAGTCCAGTGGACCAGATTCTTGAGAGGGTTAGAAGGAAAAAAAAAAAAAAAAAAAAAGGGAAAACACACACAACAGGAAATTACATTCTAACTAACACTGGGACACCCTTGTAATTCTATCAGAATGAATCTATTGTGATTAAACATTGATTAACACAGCAGTCCTAGTAACAGTGATCACAGTAGCAGGCAGTCTTCCCATCAACACTTCAAAGGAAGACAACTTTGTTGTTGCACCAGGCATCATTCCTAACTCGCATAGCACAACAGGCAACATATCGACCCAAGTTTTTCTGGTTTTCTGTACAGCTTGGTTCAGGAGATCTTTTAGAGTTGTATTGGTACATTGTACAAAGTCAGAAGACAGAGGGTGATATGGAATGTGAATTTTTCAATCAATACTGAGGTAATTGCATACCTGCTGCATAACACAAAAATTAAATGCTGTTTCCTTATTAAATCAAGTCAAGTCAAATTTATTTGTATAGCGCGTTTTACAATAGACATTGACTCAAAGCAACTTTACAGCATCCAGGACCAACAGACAAAAAATCCCTGTTCTAGCAAGCCAAGAGCAACAGGGTTAACCCTAACACTTAAAATTGCAGAAGAAACCTTAAAAGGGACCAGACTCAGCAAGGACCCATCCTCCTTGGGTGGCTTTCCACTATTGATAGAAGTGGGTATACCAAAACAAGGTATAGTTCTTTAGCCAAAATTTTAAGATTTTTTACCCATCTGGTGGAGGGAGTGTGTCATGTTTAGCAGTTTGCTCAGCATAATTGTTGTGTGGATCTCAAGCAAGAATTCAGTATAGTGTTTTTCTGATATCCAACATTCACCGACCAAGCATAACATTATGACCACTGACAAGTGAAGTGAATAAGACTTCATCACGGCACCTGTTAGTGGGTGGGATATATTAAGCAGCAAGTGAAAATTTTATCTTCAATGTTGATGTGTTAGAAGCAGAGAAAATGAGTAAGCGTAAGGATTTGAGCGAGTTTAACAATGGTCAAATTGTGATGGCTAGACGATTGGGTCAGAGCATCTCCACAACTGCAGTGGTCAGTATCTATCAAAAGTGGTCCAAGGAAGGAACAGTGGTAAACCAGCGACAGGGTCATTGGTGGCCAGAGCTCATTGATGCACATGGGGAGAGAAGGCTGGCCTGTGTGGTCCGATCCAACAGACGAGCTACTGTAGCTCAAATTGCTGAAGAGGTTAATGCTAGTTCTGATAGAAAGGTGTCAGTATACAGAGTTCATCACAGTTGCAGGAATGCAGCAAAAGGGGGACAAACACAATATAAGGAAGGTGGTCATAATGTTATGTCTAATCAGTGTATATATCCAACACACACACACTCAAAAAGAAACAAAACTGAGTAATGATGTGATTTCAAACTGGTGATGTCAACAGGTGACTGTAATTGTGATCTGGTACAAAAGCAGTGCCCATGTAAATATCATCATTTATCAAAAGCTAATATAACCACATGGGCAAGAGATTACTTTGGCAAACCTCAGGCAAAAAGTACAATACACAGTTAGATTTACAAATGCCACTTAAAATTTTATTGTGCAAAAAAAAAGATGCCTTGTGTTTTAACCATGTCTAGAAGCAGCGTTAAGTTTTCTGGGCTCGAAGGCATCTGGGATGGACCGTCACACAGTGGAAATGTATATTTTGGATAGATGAATCGGTATTCCAGATATTTTCTGAAAGAAATGGAAGTGTACATTGAAATTTTTAAGCAACATGTGCTGCTTCCAGGACTACATCTTTTCCAGCTATGTACATCCATTTTTCCACAAGACAATGCAAAACCATATACTGCTATTGTAGTTTTGCAGCCTTTTTATATATAAAAAAAGAATAAAATATAATAAATAAAGGATCAGAAACAAACAACAAAAGACTGACCAGGAAGGTGCAAGATATTAATAAATAAAGTGTCTTTCTAACTATTTCAGTCACAAGGTCAAGGGCTTTGTTGGATTTGTAATCTCATTTCAGCCATACATGATTTTTCTTCCTGTTGAGTGCAAAGAAAAATGAATGACATTGCCTTTCCTGCAAGCTCAGAGTAGTTTGTAGAGAATAAGCAGCCTGGTCTGGAAATAAATGCAGCACCCCTTTGTATTTAGATTAGATTGAATAGATGCCAAAACATCGATCTGCCAACTCCTTTCTTTGTTTATCAGTTCTTGTAACAAGCAGAGCTGTTGGAATTGTTTTCTGATGGTACACATAGATTGCTGTTTTGTAGCTGACTAGCACCTCTTAGAAGGGCTTGAGTGCTGATACTTTGTTGAAATAAATTGGATTGGTACTCAGGAAGCACATTGAGAACTGGCTTTATTTCCTTCAAGACACTGTTGATGTTCAGATCCACATGCATTTATGAGGCCCTTCAAAAGCACTGAGAAGGCAAGTTATCATTAAAGCCCCAGCAGCCATCTTGAAAGAATTGTGAAGCTTGACAAGAAAGACATTTTCATTTTTATTGACTTAGTGCCAGGTTCTGTGTTCCCCAGGCATTCTCTGAAATGTGAACATTCTGGAAATGTTCTTCTTGGTTACAATTCCGGAGCATGAAGGTCAGGTCCGCCAGAAGTTATTTGTATTTTATTTCTTAGACAGCTTAAAAACATTGAGCACTCCATAGTTACACACACATTGATTTTTGTGAAGAATTTTTGTATTAACTTCAAAATGTGAATGGTATTATGGTGCAGCAGGTGTGTGAGTACTGCAAAAACACATGGATCTTATGAACCTGGATTAAATACTTCTCTGGTCTGGTCACTGTCTGTGTCGGTGTGAATATCCTGAGGTACTCAAGTTTTCTCTCCCCTCCCAATAACATACAGAACTGGATTACCTAATGTAAATTGTGAGTACTAAACATGTAAGTGTTTGGTGATCTACATTGGATTGGTGACTCTGGCCTATTATACAACCCCAATCAGAAAAAGTTGGGACAGTATGGAAAATGCAAATAAAATAAAAATGCAGTGTTCCTTACATTTACTTTGACTTTTATTTGATTGAAGTTTGAACCCAAGATATTTCATGTTTTGTCTGCTCAACTTCATTTCATTTGTTAATATACCTATAAATAATAATGTGATTCCAAACAGGTGATGTCAACAGGTGATTGTAATCATGGTTTGGTACAAAAGCAGCATCCAGGAAAGGCTGAGTCTTTGATGAGCAAAGATGATCAGAGGATCTCCAGTTTGTCAACAAATGCATAAGGAAATTATTAAAATTTTTAAAAACAATGTACCTCAAAGAAAGATTGGAAGGGATTTGCATATTTCACCCTCTACAGTGCATAGTATCATTAAATAATTCAAGGAATCGGAAGCAATTTCAGTGCATGAAGGCCAAGGGTGCAAGCTTAAGCTTAAAGCCTGTGATCTTTGATCCCTTAGACAGCACTGCATGTTAACCATGTCCAGAAGTGGAATCGACTTCTCTGGGCTCAGAGGCATCTAGGATTGACCAGAAGAGGCTGCGGAAGAAGAGGGTACAGGTACTGGACTGGCCTGCCTACAGTCCTGACCTGTCCCCAATAGAGAATGTGTGGAGAATTAAAAAAAAAAAAATGCGACAACAACGACCCCGTACTGTTGCACATCTGTTTGCAGACGTGTTTGCAGGAAGAATGGGACAAAATAAAAGCTGAAACACTAAATCGCTTGGTATCCTCGGTGCCAAAACATCGTTTAAGTGTGGTGAAAAGGAATGGCAACATTACAAAGTGGTAAATGCTTTACTGTCCCAACTTTTTTAGGAATGTGTTGTAGGCCATAAAGGAATGTTTATTAATAAATGAAATGAAGTTGAGCAGACAAAACATGAAATATCTCAGGTTCATCCTGTCTGCAATCAAATAAAAGTTAAAGTAAATGTAAGAAACTGTTTTTTTTTTATTATTTGCATTTTCCATGCTGTCCCAACTTTTTCTGATTTGGGGTTGTACTATATTATGATAGGTAAAAATGATGATGATGATAATGGTGATGATGATGTCTGTTACTTCTTATTATGCCAACTGAAAGCTAAATTATATGGTATAAATATTATTGACTGTTGTTTATGTGATTTAATCCTAAAATACATTTTTGGAGTGATTTTAAGAAAATAGTTTAAACAACAGCTTATCTTTTTTGCCTTATTAAAAAAACTAATCCCAAAATTGTTAACTGTGTTGCTCTTAATATTGTCATCACATTTTTATTAATATTATTTTTACTTTTTATTTTTAAAAAGCAGAATATGTTTTCCATGGCCATCCCAGCCGCTAACCTAAATTTTAAAACCTGTGAGCTGAGCAAAAAAGAGAGCTATTACTGTACATCAGGGTGCCCAATACGTTGATCTGAATCTACCAGTCGATCGCACAGTGCACGCTGGTAGATCGTGCCTCATTCAAACAGGTCAGCGTGAAATGTGGCCACTGTTTCTTTAATTTGCGGTTTGTTACCATAGCTACGTCTCAGCCCACCTAAAGCACCGCTAATCTAGAAAGTTGTCATTCAGCAGTAGCCAGTTTGCACCATTTTTGCATTTTTACTTTTGTAACCTACACTGTTTGTGAAGATGAGTGCACAACCAAGCACCAAAGAAACCAAAAACAGTTCGATTCGTACAAGAACACTGCAGCGAAGGCTGTTTTGTTCATACGTGGAAAATCTACAATCTGATATTCATATGAAGTCAAGGGCCTAGATTGAGAATTTTGGAACTTGCTGGCTGAGGAAAACTATCCAAACATAGTAAAATGTGCCAAATATTTGACTATTTTTGGATCAACCTACTTGAAAATTCTAAAAGACTAAATACCGGTCCACTCTTACTGATAAACATTTGGAAGCCTGCTTGAGAATTGGCATCAGCAGATATTGTCCAGACTACATAAACCTGGCTGACACCTTTCAGTGTAAATCATCAGAATAAGGTTAGTGTGATTTTTTTAGTCGCTTGCCCTGTAATGCTGAATATCAATTTAGGCAACTGAAGTGCATTTTAAAAAGCTACAAAGCTTTTCTGAATAATGATGAGGCCAACCTTTTTAAAAAGTAGATCGCGATGATCTGTCAACTGAAATAGTAAATCTTAAGCTACGAAAGTATGGGCACCCCTGCTGGACATGCTCTATTAACTGTATTTATTACTGAGCTTAGCTAAAAATAACAATCATAGTTACACAAAATCTAATTCTTAGGTACTAAGTGTCATTCTCTTAGAATGAGCTAAAAGCTGTAATATTATGCTCTAAATATGCTCGTAATATTATGTCACTAAAATGTATTCATACCTTAAGAAGACAGCCTATTATTATACAAAGTGTATGCCTAAAATTCATTATTATTATTATTATTATTATTATTAGTAGTAGTAGTAGTAGTAGTTGTAGTAGTAACAGGTAAGATTCTCGTACGATTCTCGATTCTTTTTTTTTTTTTAATTTCATTATTGCACAAAATGTGATAAAATACATATGGACATTAGCAGCCATATGTTGAGGAAGCCTGCACTGTCAAAATGCATTAACGTTAGATAAATGACCATAGAAAAACGTTTTAAAGAAATAAGCACCTCAAATTCATTATTTTTACAAATAATGAAAAATTACTATAGCATAGTTACACTATAGCAGTAAAATGTCTTTAATTATATCAAGTAAATAATAATAAAAAATAATAATAATTGTAAAATATTTTAACCAAGTTGTCCAATTGGTTATTGACCCATTATTTATTTTTAAAAAAACTAACAAATTTGATAATTTAGTACCCGTTATAAGCTTTCTATTTCCATCCATTTAAGAACTAACATGATTAGTAATGCTACAGTTCTAAGCACCAGCAGATGATTAGAAACAGCCTGTGGATTTTTTTTTTTTTAATCTCAGTCTTTACGGTCATGTCCAGGTCAAAATGTTAATGAATTAATGTGGATATCATTAGCACATTAACACGGATGTAAGTGTGCTGGATTGGACTGGATCATTACGGTTCAAGCCTGCTGCTTCACAGTGGTGCAGACCTGTCTTAAATTGATATACAGTCAAGCTGGAAAGTCTGCACACCCCTTTCACCTTCTCCACGTTTTATTATGTTACAGACTTTTTTTGCCTCAAACATCTACACACAATCACCAATAATTATGAAATAAAAACAGGATTTAGAAAATATGCAATTTTATTTTACTGATAAAAATAGTTTGTTTAGGGGTTACATATCTGTACACACCCTTAGCCTAATACTTGGTTGATGCACCTTTGGCAGCAATTACAGCTTTAAGGCGTCTTTGGAAAGAAGCCACGAGCTTGGCACACTTGTTTCTGGACATTTTTGCCCATTCCTCTTAACATATCCTTGCAAGCTTCGTCAGGTTGGATGGGGAGCGTTGGTACACAGCCATTTTTAGCTCCTTCCACAGATGTTCGTTTGGATTCAGGTCTGGGCTCTGGCTGGGCCACTCAAGGACATTCACAGACTTTCTCCGAAGCCACTCCTTTGTTCTCTTGGCTGTGTGCTTCGGGTCGTTGTCATGCTGGAAGGTAAACCTTCACCCCAGTCTGAGGATCTAAGTGCTCTGGAGCAGGTTTTCTTCAAAGATCTCAGTGTACTTAGGACTAGTCGCCCAGGTCCCACTGCTGAAAAACATCCCCACATCATGATGCTGCCACCACCATGCTTCACTGTAGGGTGGCATTAGTCAGGTGATGAGCGGTGCCTGGTTTCTTCCAGACGTGACGCTTGGTATTCAGGCCAAAAAGTTCAGTTTTGTTTTCATCAGACCAGAGAATCTTGTTTCTCATGCTTTGAGGGGTGGTTCCAAACTTCTTTTATTTAGGAATGATGGTGGCCACTGTGTTCTTTGGGACCTGTAAAGCTGCAGCAAATTTTCTGTACCCTTCTCCAGATCTATGCCTTGACACAATCCTGTTTCTGAGGTCTGCAGATAATTCCTTGACCCCATGGCTTGGAGTTTGCGCTGATATGCACTGTCAACTGTGGGACCTTACATAGGCAGTTGTTGACAATCCCCAGTCATGTCATGTCCACAGGTGGACTCCAATTAAATTGTAGAAACATCTTAAGCAGTATCAGTGAAAACAAAATGCACCTCAGCTCACTTTTGGGTGTCATATCAAAGGGTGTGCACACTTGTGTACATATAATATTTTTCACAAAAAAACTTTATTATAGAATGTGTCTAATGCAATACAACATAGTGAAGGTGAAAGGGGTGTGCAGACTTCAGCACACACTCATGTTCAATTTAGTTACTTTCTCTAGAAAAAAGAGTTATTTATGAAATGGCACATATACCTACAGGAGCACTTTACAGGCTATGTACATGACAAGTGTTTTTCGCCTTTATACAGTGTATCACAAAAGTGAGTACACCCCTCACATTTCTGCAGATATTTAAGTATATCTTTTCATGGGACAACACTGACAAAATGACACTTTGACACAATGAAAAGTAGTCTGTGTGCAGCTTATATAACAGTGTAAATTTATTCTTCCCTCAAAATAACTCAATATACAGCCATTAATGTCTAAACCACCGGCAACAAAAGTGAGTACACCTCTAAGAGACTACACCCCTAAATGTCCAAATTGAGCACTGCTTGTCATTTTCCCTCCAAAATGTCATGTGACTCGTTAATGTTACTAGGTCACAGGTGTGCATAGGGAGCAGGTGTGTTCAATTTAGTAGTACAGCTCTCACACTCTCTCATACTGGTCACTGAAAGTTCCAACATGGCACCTCATGGCAAAGAACTCTCTGAGGATCTTAAAAGACGAATTGTTGCGCTACATGAAGATGGCCAAGGCTACAAGAAGATTGCCAACACCCTGAAACTGAGATGCAGCACAGTGGCCAAGATCATCCAGCGTTTTAAAAGAGCAGGGTCCACTCAGAACAGACCTCGCGTTGGTCGTCCAAAGAAGCTGAGTGCACGTGCTCAGCGTCACATCCAACTGCTGTCTTTGAAAGATAGGCGCAGGAGTGCTGTCAGCATTGCTGCAGCGATTGAAAAGGTGGGGGGTCAGCCAGTCAGTGCTCAGACCATACGCCGCACACTACATCAAATTGGTCTGCATGGCTGTCACCCCAGAAGGAAGCCTCTTCTGAACTCTCTACACAAGAAAGCCCGCAAACAGTTTGCTGAAGACATGTCAACAAAGGACATGGATTTCTGGAACCATGTCCTATGGTCTGATGAGACCAAGATTAATTTGTTTGGTTCAGATGGTCTCAAGCATGTGTGGCGGCAATCAGGTGAGGAGTACAAAGATAAGTGTGTCATGCCTACAGTCAAGCATGGTGGTGGGAATGCCATGGTCTGGGGCTGCATGAGTGCAGCAGGTGTTGGGGAGTTACATTTCATTGAGGGACACATGAACTCCAATATGTACTGTGAAATACTGAAGCAGAGCATGATCCCCTCCCTCCGGAAACTGGGTCGCAGGGCAGTGTTCCAGCATGATAATGACCCCAAACACACCTCTAAGACGACCACTGCTTTATTGAAGAGGCTGAGGGTAAAGGTGATGGATGTCCAAGCATGTCTCCAGACCTAAACCCAATAGAACATCTTTGGGGCATCCTCAAGCGGAAGGTGGAGGAGCGCAAAGTCTCGAATATCCGCCAGCTCCGTGATGTCGTCATGGAGGAGTGGAAAAGCATTCCAGTGGCAACCTGTGAAGCTCTGGTAAACTCCATGCCCAGGAGAGTTAAGGCAGTTCTGGGAAATAATGGTGGCCACACAAAATATTGACACTTCAGGAACTTTCACTAAGGGGTGTACTCACTTTTGTTGCCGGTGGTTTAGACATTAATGGCTGTATATTGAGTTATTTTGAGGGAAGAATAAATTTACACTGTTATATAAGCTGCACACAGACTACTTTTCATTGTGTCAAAGTGTCATTTTTTCAGTGCTGTCCCATGAAAAGATATACTTAAATATCTGCAAAAATGTGAGGGGTGTACTCACTTTTGTGATACACTGTACATATGAAAATAATGAATGACAGTAAAAAATAATGGTTACTGAGGAAATACTAGGAGTTTGGCTTATTACATTTAAGCACTTTTTTAAAATGTCACTTTGACAGCTGATTTGTGTTATTTTAAGCTATCTGTTGATGTCTTTCAGATCATTATGAATAACACTATGAAATATTAATTGATGGGCATTAGGAACAGACATGTATTTTTTTCTCCCACTAAACCACATTATATTGAATAATATTTTTCCATGAAAAAAATCACAACAGTGTGCAAGGACCTCACTAACAAAAATCCTGAATGTTGAATGAATGTTAGGTAACTTAGATATCACAACACTTCATATCACAAAGGTTAAAAAAATGAAAGCACTGTTGAGCCATTAAAGATCAAAGGTGTCAGATAGTAGAAGAAGCTTTTAAAATGTTATCAGAAATATGAGAAGCTGGCTTTCCTGCATTGTACTTACAAGCAGTACAAACGGCCCTTAACCCTCAATTGCTCAAACTGTGTTCAGTCATTTTAGATAAAAGTGTCAGCTAAATTTAAAGTAAATGTTGTGTCGTCTGAGTTGTTTCCCCTGAGTTTGAAGTGCAGACTTTTATGCAAGCCATCATGACTGGATTTGAAATCTCTCTTTCTTTTAGGTCTGGGAATTTACAATTCCCCAGAGTCTGCTTAACCTGCCTACAGTTGACAAATGTTTACATGAAAATATGTTTTTTTTTGTTTGTTAAATATATTATTAATTTATGAATCTATTTTAAATTCACACACACAGTGTCTTGAACTTGCACATATGCATATAAACCTGCGCCATGTGTTTTCACTGGTGCACCCAAATATAAGACCAGTACATGCCAGTGTATTGTCCCCCATAGACCATGTGTCCATGATCAAAATAATTGTGTCTGCCAGTCCATCGCAGGGCAGACACACATACACACACACATAACCATTCACCTATAGGACAATTCAGTGTCTCCAAATAACCTGACTGCATGTTATTGGACTGAGGGAGGACACCGGGGCTCCCGGAGGAAACCCACACAGACACAGCGAGAACATGCAAACTCTGCACAGAAAGGACCCGGACTGCCCCGCCTGGGGTAACAAAATCTAAAATGAGTGTTAGAGGAGCAAAGATGGACAGAGGATCTCCAGTTTGTCAACAAATGTGTGAAAAAATTATTGAAATGTTTAAAAACAATGTACCTCAAAGACAGATAGGAAGGGGTTTGCATATATCTTCCTCTACAGTGCATAATATCATTAAACAGTTTAAGCAGTCCAGTTTATGGACCATCACATAATGGAAATGAGTATTATTCTATACAACTGTATAGGTTCTAGATAAGCCTGCGTGTCCTTTAGTTGTTTTACCCCCGACAATGAGAATCTCTGTGGTTTTTTACTGCAGGAAATTGCAAGGCATTGAACAGTGAGCTGATAGACTAGCCAACATTTTACCTCCCTGTGGTAACGACTAACTTGAATTGTCTGTGCATGACCCTTCAGTTGGAAATGAGATGATTCCTATATTACCCTACTGTGTCAGTACCACTCATCCACAACAGAGACCTCTTCTTGGTTTGGGCTTCATGAAAACAGAGATGTTTGAAATCCTAGGTAGCACTTATAGAGTAAGGCCAGAATATGAAGGAATAAGATAATTTTGGACATATTCTGCCTAGGGCAGGAACTTACTTCAGTTATGTTGCCTGTCACAACAGCAACTTCTGATTCAGCCTGTCCATTGGCTTCTGCATGGTGTCCAGATGTCAGGCTCATTTTTGGATGCCCTCCAGACCTGTAAAGTGAAATGAGCTCTCCAATCTGAAATGATGACTTCAGGTGTCCCATGTCATCTGACGATAAAGACTGAAATGGGCTCTGAGCAGTTGTTAGTGCAGTACAGAGGCCGGGAAGAGGAATCAGACAGCAAGACTTAGAAAATCGATCTATTACCATCAGTGCTGTAGTGCTACCTTTCTCTGGGGGGTCCTAGACAAAATCCACTGAGAGTCTTTTTGGCATAAAAGTGCCTGCTGGTAAGAGTAACCTGGAAGGTTTAGGTTGTGCACATACAGTACAGAAGGATTTATACAACACCAAATCAGAAAAAGTTGGGACAGCATGGAAAATGCAAAAAAACAAAACAAAAAAAAACGTACATTTCTTACATTTACTTTGACTTTTATTTGATTGCAGACAGGGTGAACCTGAGATATTCCATGTTTTATCTGCTCAGCTTAATTTTATTTATTAATAAACATCCATTTCTGCATTTCAGGTCTACAACACATTCCAAAAAAAGTTGGGACAGTAAAGCATTTACCACTTTGTAATGTTGCCATTCCTTTTCACCACACTTAAAAGACGTTTTGGCACCAAGGATACCAAGTGATTTAGTGTTTCAGCTTTTATTTTGTCCCATTCTTCCTGCAAACACGTCTTAAGATGTGCAACAGTACGGGGTCGTCGTTGTCGCATTTTCCGTTTCAAAATTCTATAGGGGACAGGTCAGGACTGCAGGCAGGCCAGTCCAGTACTCGTGCCTTCTTCTTTCACAGCCATGCCTTTGTAATGTGTGCAGCATGTGGTTTTGCATTGTCTTGTTGAAAAATGCATGAACGTCCCTGGAAAAGATGACGTCTTGAAGGCAGCATATGTCGCTCTAAGATCTCAATGTACGTTTCTGCATTAATGTTGCCATCACAGAAGTGTGAATGACTTTTGCCAGAGGCACTGACACAGCCCCATACCATCACAGACCCTGACCTTCGGACTTGTTGCTTATAACAGTCTGGATGGTCCTTTTCATCTTTGGTCCGGAGCACACGGCATCCATTTTTTCCAAAAAAGACCTGGAATACTGATTCATCTGACCACAATACACATTTCCACTACGTGATGGTCCATCCTAGATGCCTCTGAGCCCAGAGAAGACACCGCCGATCCTGGACATGGTTAACATAAGGCTTCTTTTTTGCACAGTATAGTTTTAAGTGGCATTTGTGCATGTAACTCTGTATTGCAGTGCTTGACATAGGTTTGCCAAAGTAATCCCTCACCCATGTGGTTATATGAACTATTGTTGAGTGGCGGTTCAAACTGTCTGCAATCAAATGAAAGTCAAAGTAAATGTAAGGAACACTGCATTTTTATTTTATTTACATTTTCCATATTGTCCCAACTTTTTCTGATTTGTGGTTGTATTTTTTTTACAGGGTCCAGAGTCACCTACTGCTGCATCAACCATCGTCCTGTCAATGAATGCATTACAGATCTTCCTTGCAATCCTTGGAACCAGATTTTTAAGAAATAGTAAACAGAAATGTAAAGAAGAGCGCCCACTTAGCTTTGTAAGGAGATATGAATTGGATGCACTCCAGATTGTTGTGTTTAGTGTATATCGTGAAAGAATGGAAAGCTGTACCAGCCAGCAATGAAACTCTTCAAGTGCTATACTTTATAGCAAACAGTCCTTTTATGCCCATATGTTTTTTTCAGCAGGGGCAAGTTTATTGGAACGATACGTGATGGAGTAATGTTTTTCTGGATTGACTTGTCTCTGAGACACTGTGGCTCCCCATTTCAACATTCGAATTGTCCGCATTGACTATGAATGGTTTATGCTGTAGTAAATTTCTTCTTGAGAAAGATGAGCACTTGGTCAGCAGGTATTCAGATAAGTCTACATAAAGCTCCCATAAGGAGGTAGGTAAGTAGTAAGGCAGCAGTACTGAAGTTGCTTATAAAATGGCCCTAGTAATCATGGTTTGAGCAAATCTTTTTCTGCCTGCACCTTTTATCATCCGTGCATACTCTACTGGGGGAGAGAACCCAGTGGGAACATGGAATAGGCATTTTTCATCTTTAACTATAGTTTTTTTTTAAATATATTTTGCTTATGCATTTTCTCCCCTTTTTCTCCCTTTATAGCGCGTCCAATCACCCGATTTCATCAAGCCTCCTCTCCACCAATGCCGATCCCCGCTTTGATTGAGGAGAACGAAGCTAACCCACACCCCCTCCGACACGTGTGCAGCAGCCGTATGCATTTTGTCACCTACACTTACACCTACAGAGGTTGTAATTGCATTAGTTATGAGATAGTCCCTATCCGGCTTTAATATCCCACCCCTATCTGAACAACAGGCCAATTGTTGTTCATGTGGCTGCTCAGCCCAGCCGGCAGGCAGAGCTGAAACTCAATACGATGTATTCGAGATCCCAGCTCTGGTGTTCCAGCATGTGTTTTTACCGCTGCACCATCTGAGTGGCAGCTTTAACTATAGTTGATAAGCTATGAGTCTTCCTCTAGCCAAAGGAAGAGTGACACTGCAAAGTAAATCTTTTGTGAAGTCTCAAGGACAGTAAGAAGCATGCTGAGACAACTTTACCATGCTAAACATGTTCAAGTCATTATAATACATCTTGTTGATAACAAGATGATTGGGAATAAAGCTACCAGCTGCATTATTCTATAAGAGGTGTGTCTAAGCGGCAGAGACGGGGACTTGGTAAGGATTGAATAACAGAAAAATGCAACCAAATACAGAAACATCCTTAATGACAACCTTCCCTAGAGTGCATGCACACTCAGACTGGGAGACAGTTCACCCACACAACAATGACTCAAGGAGTGGCTTTGGCACAAGTCTCTGAATGTACTTGAGTTGCCCAGTCAAACATTTGTGGAGAGACATGAAGATGGCAATTCACGGATGTTCATAATTCAATCTGATGAAGGTTCTGACATGAAAAGTGAAGAAACATGACCAATTCCATGTGTGCAAAGTGTGTAGAGACATAGTTTAGCTAAAAGTATTGAAAAGTATTTACTTTTGTAAATAAGGGATTTAAGTTTTATTTTTAATTAAATCCAGAACACAGTAAAGTGTGCAAGAAGTTATGGGGTCTAAATGCTTCCTAAATGCACTGTTTATAAGAGAATAGTGTGTAATTTGGGACACAGCTTGCTTCTAATGCTGTAATTCCTGCAGGAGGTATATATACATAAGCTTATAAAAATCAGTTTTTGTTATAAAGACCTGTTTGGTCCTACCCAAATATAAATACTGTATGTTCTAAACCACCTATTAACCAAAATTATTTTAAAGTTTCTCCAGACATCAAATCTTACTGTTAAAAAAAACCACCAGCCGAGAATAATTCTTTATCTTTCCTTCATCTGGGCATTTCCTAAAATTAATCTTTAGTTTCTCTTCACTTGTACATTTCCTTTAAGGGCCCTTCACACCTTCACATTTCAGGAACTTCACATCATGTAGTCTATTTAACATCAATATTTTACTACCACTTGACAGCTTATCTCAAACCAATTTGGTTTTACAACCCTTATACCAGGACTAAAAACATATGAGTGTTTACACAAGTGTGAGCAGGTCTCCTCCAGTCTGAAATGACTTTCGTTCTATCATCTGGAGTGACACCTAAGATTTTTCGACATCTCTGAAAAGGAAAGAAATGCAAAAAAGCTATTCACAAAGCTTAAAGCAGCCAAAAAAACCCTTTCTCACATACACTGATCAGCCGTAACATTAAAACCTCATCTACCCCCAACTGTTGCAACAGTCTCAAACAGTGGTGGTAGGTGGGGTCTGGAACTGTCAATCAGCCGTCCAGAAAGCTGACTTTATCTCAGCTTTTGCACTTTCTCACAGCCTTGACTTCCTGGCACTGACTGAGACATGGATCACCACCGAGAACTCAGCAACACCAGCAGCCTTATCCTCTGCCTACACCTTCTCTCATACACCGAGAGGATCTGGTAGGGGTGGTGGTACAGGTTTGCTCCTGACCAGTAAATGGCAATTCACTACTGTGAATGTTTCTCACCTTAACATTTCATCTTTTGAATTTCATGCTATTACTGTTACTTTTCCGATTACTCTTCATATCATTGTCATTTACAGACCACCTGGCGCACTGGGAGACTTCATAGAAGAGCTGGATGTTCTTCTGAGTTTCTCACTCAGAATGACCTCCATGATCCGTACCAGTCTGGCTTCAAGGCAGCGCATTCTACGGAAACAGCTCTTGTAGCAGTTACTGAGAAGCTTCATGCAGCCAAAGCAGCCAAACTGTCATCTGTCCTTATTCTTCTTGACCTCTCTGCAGCCTTCGACACAGTGAATCACAGCATTCTCTTGTCCACTCTCTCCAACCTTGGAGTAACAGGTTCAGCATGGCAATGGATGGCCTCCTACCTGGAAGGGCGCTCCTACCAAGTGTCATGGAGGGGATCCATATCTCCCCCATGCACTCTCTCAACCGGTGTTCCTCAGGGCTCTGTACTTGGCCCACTTCTTTTCTCTATCTACACCCGCTCTCTTGGCAAGGTCATAGCCTCCCATGGCTTCTCCTACCACTCCTATGCAGATGACACTCTGCTCGTTCTGTCATTTCCTCCTTCAGACACGCAAGTCTCAGCTCGCATCTCAGCATGTCTGCAAGATATCTCACAATGGATGTCGGCTCATCATCTAAAACTTAATCCCAGCAAGACAGAGATGTTGCTCATTCCTGGAGATCAGTCTCCAACCCAGGACCTAGTAATTTCTCTGGATGACTCCCAGATCAGACCATCTGATCAGGTAAGAAGTCTTGGTGTTGTCCTTGATAACCAGCTGACATTCTCTCCTCATATAGCCAACATGACAAGATCATGCCGGTTCCTCCTGTACAACATCAGGAAGATTCGTCCATTTCTCTCCAGGGAAGCTACCCAGATTCTGGTGCAATCACTTGTAATCTCACGGTTGGACTACTGCAACTCCCTTCTGGCTGGAGCTCCCATGTCCACGATTAAACCCTTACAGCTCATTCAAAATGCAGCTGCACGTCTGGTTTTTAACCAACCCAAACACTGTCACATCACCCCACTGCTACGTTCTCTTCACTGGCTTCCTGTAGCTGCACGCATTCAGTTTAAAACACTGACGCTCGCCTACAAAGCCAAAAATGGACCAGCCCCAAGCTACCTTCGTGGCCTAATCAAACCCCGCTCTGTACCACGCAACCTCCGAGCCTCTAGTCTCGCTCGACTTGAGCCCCCATCGAGGACTAAAGGAAGACAAGCATCAAGGCTGTTCTCTGTTCTAGCGCCGAAGTGGTGGAATGAACTTCCTCTGTCTGTCCGAACATCTGAGTCTCTTGCTGTCTTTAAAAAACGATTAAAAACCCACCTTTTTACTAAACACTTAGGCTGACTTGTACTTATTTACTAACATTTTGTTCCATTCTTTTCCATTTAAAAAAAAAGAAAAAAAAAAAAAAAAAAAAAAGCACTTTGGTTCTAACAGGTTTTAGCAGATTTGTGTTCTTTGACTGTTGTTTTCTTAAACTTGAGAAATGAAATGTTCACTATAGCAGCACTTCTGTAAGTCACTCTGGATAAGAGCGTCTGCTAAATGCTGAAAATGTAAATGTAAAACCACCTCCTTGTTTCTACACTCACTGTCCATTTTATCAGCTCCACTTACCATATAGAAGCACTTTGTAGTCCATCTGTTTCTCTACATATCTTTTTAACCTGCTTTCACCCTGTTCTTTAATGGTCAGGACCCCCACAGGACCACCACAGAGCAGGTATTATTTAGGTGGTGGATCATTCTCAGCACTGCAGTGACACTGACATGGTGGTGGTGTGTTAGTGTGTGTTGTGCTGGTATGAGTGGATCAGACACAGCAGCGCTGCTGGAGTTTGTAAATACCATGTCCACTCACTGTCCACTCTATTAGACACTCCTACCTAGTTGGTCCACCTTGAAGATGTAAAGTCAGAGACGATTGCTCATCTATTGCTGTTGAATTGGTCATCTTCTAGACCTTCATCAGTGGTCACAGGACGCTGCCCATGGGGCGCTGTTGGCTGGATATGTTTTTGGTTGGTGGACTATTCTCAGTCCAGCAGTGACAGTGAGGTATTTAAAAACTCCATCAATATTGCTGTGTCTTATCCACTCATACCAGCACAACACACACTAACACACCACCACCATGTCCGTGTCACTGCAGTGCTGAGAATGATCCACCACCCAAATTATACCTGCTCTGTAGTGGTCATCTGGAACTTTACAGCCCTCCCAGGAAACCTTAAATTTTTTTTGGTCTGAATCCTTCAGAGACAATCAACAATGTTTAATTCAAAGACTATGATGATACATTTTAACAGGTTACCAGGACTTGAACTGTACTCAAGTGTATGGTTTGGTTTGGATGTGTAAAGAATCCAACTTTTTCACCCAAATATTGCACGCTGACCTTTTGTTCTCCACCTCTGCACACCTCTGCAAACGAAGAATAAGAAGTACTTTAGTCTGGCAAAGAACACCTCAAAAGCAACAGCGGTCTTGGGTACAGGTCCCTGAGTGCTGCAGACACCAAGTCAACTCCTCCACGAAAAACCGTCACCGAGATAACCTATGGACACGAGGTGAGTCCTTGCAAAGCCTTCCTTCCATCATAAGATAGGTACATGCTTCATATGCTCAAAGTGAGAAGCTTTAGTTATGGTGTTTTGTTTTCATTATTCTCTTTATTACTTTCCATCTGTTTCCATTGCAGATGGGTAGATCATCCGGAACTTTACAGCCCTCCCAAGAAACCTATGATGATAAATTATATCAAGTTACAAAGACTTGAACCGTAGTTAAATGTATGGTTTGATTTGTATGTGTAAATAATCCAACCTTTTCACCCAACTGCATATTGCACGCTGACCTGCTCCACACCTGCACACCTCCGCAGACACCGCAGACAAAGAATAAGAAATACTTTAGTCTGGCAAAGAACACCTCAGAAGCAACAATGCTCAGGTCCCTGAGTGCTGCAGACATCAAGTAAACTCCTTCACTAAACCCAGCACCGAGATAACCTATGGACACGAGGTGAGTCCTTGCAAAGTCTTCCTTCCATCATAAGATATGTACATGCCTCATATGCTCAAAGTGAGAAGCTTTGGTTATGGTGTTTTGTTTTTATTATTAACTACTTTCCATTACTTATCATTAGCATACACTTCAAACAGGTCCAACATTCCTACTGCATAATCTGTAACAAAATATACTCAGAAATTCAGTATTTAACCTTGTGTTTGCATGTTTATTCTACCGTAATTACTATTTAGCTGCATTAAATGACTTATTGGCTGCCCTTGTATAATTATAGTTCTGGTTCAATAAATTGCGTAATAACCAATTTAGCAAGTTTTTATTTGCTGTTAAGTAAAACATTGATTTAAAAAAAACATTATACCATCAGAAAGTGACTCATATCATAATTTTTTTTTTACTTTTGAGTTTCACATACATTTTGAATCTGTTGCAGTTTTTACTCACAGAATTCGGCCCACGGCCAAGGTAATATAGCCCTCAGGCTCAAAGAGAGAACAAATTCCAATTTTTAAGCATCAACATAAGCTTTCAAGAGTCATTGAAGTCATTTTGGGAAGATGAAGAGAAAAAATATGCTGGCATCTGCACTTCCCTCATTTAGCTGAAATTTTGTTTAAGGTCCAAATTACGATCTTCAAGCCTTAAAGTGGATTGGCATGAGAGTGGCTACCCCACAGTTGTTGCTCTCCAAAAACTACTTAATGGAAGAAGTCCTTATATCTAGACACACTTCTAGGCATTGCAGAAAAGAGCGTAAGTACTGCAAAATACACCACTAGATGACTGAAAATGATTTATTTACAAATCATGGTAGAAATGCATTCACTATATATATATATATATACATATATATATATATATATATATATTGTGCCAAAAGTGTAATGGGCATAGCTTATCAAGAGGGTGCAGATTACAGTATCATGCCCACCTGCCATGGCACGAATGACATTAGGCGTTAAATCACTGCAGCTGAAAGAGCCCAGCACCAATTGTTAATTGTGGCACCTGTTAGTGGGTGGGATATATTAGGCAGCAAGTGAACATTTTTTCCTTAAAGATGATGTGATAGAAGCAGGGAAAATGGGCAAGCACAAGGATTTGAGCCAGTTTGACAAGGGCCAAATTGTGATGGCTAGACGACTGGGTCAGAGCATCTCCAAAACTGCAGCTCTTGTGGGGTGTTCCCAGTCTGTAGTGGTCAGTACAGTATCTATCACAAGTGGTCCAAGGAAGGAACAGTGGTAAACCGGCCAAGGCTCATTGATGCACATGGGGAGCGAAGGCTGGTTCGTGTCCACTGCCGAAAGCGCTAACAATGGGCACGTGAGCATCGGAACTGCTGGACCACGGAGCAATGGAAGAAGGTGGCCTGGTCTGATGAATCACATTTTCTTTTAAATCACGTGGATGGCCCGGGTGCGTGTGCTTTGCTTAGCTGGGGAACACATGGCACCAGGATGCACTATGGGAAGAAGGCAAGCCGTCGAAGGCAGTGTGATGCTTTGGGCAATGTTCTGCTGGGAAACCTTGGGTTCTGCCATCCATGTGGATGTTACTTTGACACTTTCATGGAAACGGTATTCCCTGATGGCTGTGGCCTCTTTCAGCAGGATAATGCGCCCTGCCACAAAGCAAAAATGAATCAGGAATGGTTTGAGGAGCACAACAATGAGTTTGAGGTGTTGACTTGGCCTCCAAATTCCCCAGATCTCAATCCAATCGAGCATCTGTGGGATGTGCTGGACAAACAAGTCCAATCCATGGAGGCCCCACCTCGCAACTTACAGGAGTTAAAGGATCTGCTGCTAACATCTTGGTGCCAGATACCACAGCACACCTTCAGGGGTCTAGTGGAGTCCATGCCAATCAGGAAACAATAAAGAAATCATGTCCACTCTGAATAAGAAGTTTCTGGAACATGGGGAATACCTGAAATTATATTGTAATTAACTTAGTGTAAATGTGAAATTATATCATTATAATAAATAGATCATTTAATTTTACTGCATTGTAGCCATTACGTCTGGTATTACATGTATTAGTAAACTTTAGAAATATGTTATTAGAAAATAACACATTACAACAGTAATGTAATTTAAACTTTGTGTAGTTTATTGATTTACCACACAATCTGACCTTTTCAAATTTAGGGTACAGTTTGATATTTACAACATACACAGTCTTCAAGTAAATTCACATTAGTAGACTAGTCTTTTGATCTAGTATTGACATACACAGTAACTGATACCTCATATGCACATGACCTAAATCATATGAACCAAAAATCTACAATTTCCCTGTATAAAATTAAAAGAAAAATATGATAAGCACAGATGACATTAAGCAAGATAAGTAAAATATCTTAATATTTAAAAATAGAATAATTTTACTTGATAGAATAATGCACTATAATAATAATAATAATAATAATAATAATAATAATAATAATAATAATAATAATGAGAACAACAACAACAACCAGAGAATAGGGCTCAGCAGTAGCTATGCAGTATGTGACATGGGGACAGTTGTGCTTTAAATATAGCAAGCATGAATCACACAGGAAAGTAGAAAACTACTTATTATCAGGAAACCAGTAAGACAGTAATATTTGGGTATATGTTTGCCACACAAACAACAAGGTTTGATAACAACCTTACCATTAAACAATCTATATTGAACTTGGTTTTGACACATTAAGCACAAATACAAGTACTCTTATAGAATGTAAATCTACATTACATACACATTACAGTAACTCTGTGTGAGGTTACATAAGCAGTTAAAAAATATGCTAAAATCAGTTTTGTGGTCTGTAATGTTGTTTTTTACATTAAAATTAAAATTTTATAAATATTTGAACTGACAGCAAATTACATGAGATTGCATGAAGATAAATACTGTAGACGTTCATGAGCATTTGTATTTGTTATATACAGCCCTTTATTTTGAAGGATACTAGACGAGTAAAAAAAACAGCTGGGTGACCAAGGATGTAAGCAGGACATGATCATACTGTGATACAAAGAACTGAGAATACAGGGGGAAAATTGCTCCAAGTAACTTTGTCCAAGGCATAGTTGTTGGTTACTGACATATTGGGGTACATCATGCTAATCTTCTGGTACTGTCACTACAACAGTTCATGGCATGTTCATTTTATTTTTCATAAATTATATTGTTAAGTTATACACCGATCAGCCATAACATTATAACCTCCTCCTTGTAACTATACCTTGTTTCTGCACTCACTGTCCATTTTATCAGCTCCACTTACCATATAGGAGTGCTTTGTAGTTCTACAATTACTGACTGTAGTCCATCTGTTTCTCTGCATGTTTTGTTAGCCCCCTCTCATGCTGTTCTTCAATGGTCAGGACCCCCCAGGACCACTACAGGGTAAGTATTATTCGGGTGCTGGATCATTCTCAGCACTGTGTTAGTGTGTGTTGTGCTGGTATGAGTGGATCAGACACAGCATTTACATTGACATTAACATTTTCAGCATTTAGCAAACGCTTTTATCCAAAGTGACTTACACAATGAGCAGAACACAATGAGCAGAACACAATGAGCAGAACACAATGCGCAATTGAGGATTAAGGGCCTTGCTCAGGGACCCAACAGTGGCAACTTGGTGGTGGCAGGGCTTGAACCGGCAACCTTCTGTTTACTAGTCCAGTACCTTAACCACTGAGCTATCACTGGCCCACAGCAGTGCTGCTGGAGTTTTTAAATGCCGTGTCCACTCACTGTCCACTCTATTAGACACTCCTACCTAGTTGCTTCACCTTGTATATGTAAAGTCAGACAATCGCTCATCTATTGCTGCTGTTTGAGTTGGTCATCTTCTAGACCTTCATCAGTGGTCACAGGACGCTGCCCACGGGGCGCTGTTGACTGGATAGTTTTGGTTGGTGGACTATTCTCAGTTCAGCAGTGACAGTGAGGTGTTTAAAAACTCCATCAGCATTGATGTGTCTTATCCACTCATACCAGTACAACACACATTAACACACAACCACCATGTCAGTGTCACTGCAGTGCTGAGAATGATCCACCAAATAATACCTACTCTGTAGTGGTCCTGGGAGAGTCCTGACCATTGAAGAACAGCATGAAAGGGGGCTAACAAAGCATGCAGAGAAATAGATGGACTACAGTCAGTAATTGTAGAACTACAAAGTGCTTCTACATGGTAAGTGGAGCTGATAAAATAGACAGTGATTGTAGAAACAAGGAGGTGGTTTTAAAGTTATGGCTGATCAGTGTATGTATCAGTATAAGTTATATTAAGTTATACATAAAAAGCACATGTTCTGTTGTATTACAGGACTGCGGATACTTGCAGTTGTACTATAAAAATGAATCATGTACAACAAGAAACAAATACATTATTAAATAAAAAAAGTTCTGTTAAAATAAACATGAAAATTGAAACATATTAAGTTATTATTATACAGGTATAGTAAAAAAGCTAATTTAAATATGCCATATGCCAAGCAAAAATCAGTGAAATAGAATGGCGCAAATGATTAAAGGCTTTTTTTTTTCAGGACGACTGAGGTGTACTGTTGTGTTGTTCTGTACGGGCTTATACACAACGTGACAGTGAGATACCTAGGGCAACAGCACAGGACAAAGTGAGTCATAACAAACAGTCTTAGCAAAACATGCAGTGAACAATTAAAATAAATTTCTAGAAGAACTGACATTCAAGAAGAAAACCCACATCCTAACATGAAAACAATGCCGGAAGCAACATTCTTCTTATGAGTTCATCAGAATGATTGTTCCTCAATTGGAAGAGGGAGACCAGAGTGATTATTTGAACTGACTGCTCTTTGGGGAATGCTGCAGAAGCAAGGAAAGCATAAAGAGCAGCTTTGGGCTAAAAAGTTTACGTAGCAGAGTTGAAAGGGTGCTGAGTATAAGGACTTGGGGGTAAAAAGGTCACAGGAGGATAAGCAGGTGAAGGCTGAAGCTTAATACAGTGTTCCAGGCTGCACAAGGAATGGCAGGTCTTACAAAGATTGCTGGATTTGGTGGCTCCTCACAATGGGTCCCAGAGTTCTATGGAAACAGGAATGGAAGAAAGTAAAAAGTGATTAAGATAATCCAGGGCAGATGAAATGCATTTAGTTGTCATATATACATATACATGTGTACAGTACATGCAGATCAACAAATCACATAATGGTAACATCAAAGTAAAAATCTTCTTTATTTATTTTTATAAAACTGTGTTTTAATACAAATTAGTGATAACTGATCAAAATATTAGACAAAGATAACCCAGTAAACACAGTGGTATTATAACAAAGTGGAAGCGATTGGGAACGACAGCAACTTAGCAATGACAGCAACTCAACTTCATGCTCCCAACTTTGTGGGAACAGTTTGGGGATGGCCCCTTCCTGTTCCAACAAGACTGCACAAAGCAAGGTCCATAAAGACATGGATGAGCGAGTTTGGTGTGGAAGAACTTTACTGGCCTGCACAGAGTCCTGACCTCAACACAATAGAACACTTTTGGGATTAATTAGAGTGGAAACTGTGAGCCAGGCCTTCTCGTCCAACAACAGTGTCTGACCTCACAAATGCGCTTCTGGAAAAATGGTCAAAAATTCCCTTAACACCCTCTTAAACCTTGTGGAAAGCCTTCCCAGAAGAGCTGAAGCGGTTATGGCTGCAAAGGGTGTGCCGACATCATATTAAACCCTATGGATTAAGAATGGGACGTCACTCAAGTTCATATGCATGTAAAGGCAGACGAGCGAATACTTTTGGCAATATAGTGTATTTGGGGGAACTCCAAAAATTATACAAATTATTTTGGAATAGAATGTCCAACAACCTCTTATATATTAAGGGTAATTACCCTGTAATAAGTGAAAACATGCTTCTTCTTTTTTTAATTTAAGGGCAAATAAACTGAAATCAGTTATTAAGTCTTGAGACACTTTATTCAATACTGCACATTCAGTTATAGTTGCAAGTCTTTTTGGATATGTCTCTTCAAGCTTTGCACATTTAGGCTGTTTATCACATACTTCATGGCAAATCCTCTCATACTGCATCTGTGAACTTCCATCCTTGCGTCTTTTCACAGATGTTCGTTGGGTTTTAAGATAGTTTCCCATATCCATAATTGTTTTGGTTGTATTTACCCATCCCTCAATTCTTACTGGTCTCATTTCCTCTGCCACAGCAATGGCAATTTTGGCAGCATTTACTGAAACATGGCAGCTGCTGAATGTGCTTTGGCAACTGATTCACATTAAGAGTTGTGTACTTCTGAGGTTTGGCTGGCAGAGTGGGCACGGAGGCACAGATGATTGATGTGTCACTCTCTCTTTATTGACAATTACCTGCACCTTGTAAGAGTTAATGTGTGTCAGGTTGAAGATTTTCTATATATCACAGTTTCTTCCTTTCATACTTGCCAGCTTCTTTGGTGGCACACTTTTATAGCTCTGATCTCTAAAACTTTGGTACTGGGTTGTTTGGTCCAATCTGTTTTTCATGCTGGTGTGTGATGCCAGCATTATGTATCTTTCTGGGAACTTACCCCTTTGTTGTAGTGTTTTGGGTCCCACAATGGAACCTGAAAGAGTGGATTGCCCCAGAGGTGGTGTGATGTCCCTTTTACAAAAAACAGCTGTAACTGTTCTTGGATACCTCCCTACAAGCTTTGCACACCTGTATTTTGGCAGATTATTTCATTATTCATAGCAGATCCTCTCAGTCTCAGTTATACTGGATGGCAAGTGTCTATGAACTGCCATTTCCCAGTTTCTTTAAACATTCTGTGTTGTTACTTAGCCATAAAGGAATGCTGCAGATATAGTTGTCTGTCCAATTAGTTCTCCACCAGCAGAAGAAACCGCTGGTCAACGGAGTTGTAGTTCCAAACCAACTACAAACCCCAGGGTCTACCACGCTTGTTAGCTAAACACTTGCTTTGGGAAAATATGCCTATAACATGCTTTGTTGATAACACACAAGCAGGAGGCCAACATCAGCATACTGCCAGACCAGCAGCTCACACAGTACGTACTACAAATGGGCATAGTGGACGGTCTGTAAACTTCTCCAGATGAACGCCACATCTAGGACATCTGCTGCCCTCTTGCTTTTACAAGTCATTGTGTTTGGTTGTATGTGTTTGGTTGTATCACTTTGTAATCCAAGAAATTGGGTCCCTGATATGTGGGACTGTTTTAGAGGATTAACTTTGCCATATACAGACTATAACTTCTGCGTTTAGTGCAAATTAATTCAATTTTATCCATTCTGCACCTCAAACCTGTACTGTGTGGCTTTTTTTTTTCATTTTTGTATGCCCTCACTTTTGCCTGTAGCAAACCCTTTGGTTAAGCTCTGCTGGATTTATGTGCTGGCCACTTTCCTCTGAAACAAGGCACATTGTCCACCTTCATGTTATACTGTATTTGCAGGCCATATTTGGGAAGGCAGATTGACATAACTTTGTAACCGAGCCAATCTCCACAGTAGGTGCAGTGTGTTATGTCACCATTTCTTTTAACAATGTTCTTTAATTATTTGGTAATTGATAACACCAGTTTTAACGTTCATTACTCAACAGTCCAGGCATATACATTTGTTAAATGTGGCTTGGCATTATGTTGCTGAAACAAGTAGGGACTTTAATGAAAAAGACAGCATATGTTGCCCCAAAATGCCTCAGCATGAATGGTGCCTTCACATTTGTTCAAGTTACCCACACTATTGGCACTATAACAATTTAAAGAATGGACTTGTGGCCAGAGAACAGCACACATTTCCACTTTGCAAGAATCCCTCTCAGATAAGAGTAGGTCCAGATATGTGAGCTGGGTTTCTAGAACCCCAAATCAGAAAAAGTTGGGACTGCATGGAAAATGCAAATAATAAAAAAACACAGAGTTTCTTACATTTACTTTGACTTTTATTTCATTGCAGACAGGATGAACCTGAGATATTTCATGTTTTGTCTGCTCAATTTCATTTCATTTATCAATAAACATCCATTCCTGAATTTCAGGCCTGCAACACATTCCAAAAAAGTTGGGACAGTAAAGCATTTAGTACTTTGTAATGTTGTCATTCGTTGTCATGTTTTGGCACCAAGGATACCAAGTGATTTAATATTTCAGGTTTTATTTTGTCCCATTCTTCCTGCAAACACGTCTTAAGATGTACAACAGTACGGGGTCGTCGTTGTCACATTTTTCGTTTCAAAATTCTCCACACATTCTCTATTGGTGACAAGTCCAGTACTCGTACCCTCTTCTTCTGCAGCCATGCCTTTGCAATGTGTGCAGCATGTGGTTTTGCACTGTCTTGTTAAGAAATGCATGAACATCCTTGGAAAAGATGAAGTCTTGAAGGCAGCATATGTTGCTCTAAGATCTCAATGTACTTTTCTGCATTAATGCTGCTATCACAGAAGTGTAAATTACCTTTGGCAAGGGCACTGACACAGCCCCATACCATGACAGACTCTGGCTTTTGGACTTGTTGCAGATAACAGTCTGGATGGTCCTTTTCGTATTTGGTCCAGAGCACACAGTGTTGATTTTTTCCAAAAAAAAGACCTGGAATGCTGATTCATCTGACCACAGAGCCCAGAGAAGTCGACACCGCTTCTGGACATGGTTAACATAAGGCTTATTTTTTGCACAGTGAAGTTTTAAGTGGCATTTGTGCATGTAACTCTGTATTGTAGTGCTTGACAAAGGTTTGCCAAAGTAATCCCTTGCCCATGTGGTTATATCAGCTATTGTTGAGTGGCCTGTTTAAAATCACATCATTATTTAGTTTTTTCACCTCATTACTAGCCCTAAATTGCCCCCATCCCTACTTTTTTTGGAATGTATTACAGGACTGAATTGTAGGAATGGAGGTATATTAACAAATGAAATGAAGTTGAGCAGACAAAACATGAACTATCTTGGGTTAAAACCATCTGCAATCAAATAAAAGTCAAAGTAAATGTAAGGAACACTGCACTTTTATTTTATTTGCATTTTCCATACTGTCTCAACTTTTTCTGATTTGGGGTTGTAGATATTGTTCATATATGGCTTTGTGTAGGCTCTTGTATTTGTGGATGCAACCACAAACTGTGTTTACTGACAAGTATTCATGAACCCATGTGGTAAGACTGTCAATCCTTCAGACTGCAGTTTTAAAGCAGTGCTGTCTGAAGGATTGAAAGTCACATGCTTCGGTATTTGTTTTCGGCCTTGCCCTCTACGCACAAAGATTTCTATAGATTTTCTAAATGTATTTATTATGTAAATTATGAAATTCCTACATTCTTGAATTTCTTGCATACGTGTTGAAAAACATTGGGCCTCATTCATCAGCTGGCATAGTTTTTACAAAGATTTTGACATTCACCATTGTTTTCTTTTTTGACATTTAAGAGCACACCTACACAAATTTAAATTCAAAGACATAATAAAGAATAATTAGTTGCTGATGCTTCTACACTTGTAAAATAATTTACAATATTCACCATAATAATTTTAACATTTATATTTGAAATTATTGTTTCAAATTACAACCCCAAATCAGAAAAAGTTGGGACAGTATGGAAAATGCAAATAAAATAAAAATGCAGTGTTTACTTTGACTGTTATTTGATTGCAGACAGTTTGAACCCAAGATATTTCATGTTTTGTCTGCTCAACTTCATTTCATTTGCTAATATACCTCCATTCCTGCATTTCAGGCCTGCAACACATTCCAAAAAGATTCGGTACGGTGGCAATTTAGGGCTAGTAATGAGGTGAAAAAACTAAATAATGATGTGATTCCAAACAAGTGATGTCAAAAGGTGATTGTAATCACGGTTTGGTACAAAAGCAGCATCCAGGAAAGGCTGAGTCTTTGATGACCAAAGATGAACAGAGGATCTCCAGTTTGTCAACAAATGTGTGAGAAAATGATTGAAATGTTTAAAAACAATGTACCTCAAAGAAAGATTGGAAGGGATTTGCATATTTCTCCCTCTACAGTGCATAATATCATTAAACGATTCAAGGAATTGGGAGGAATTTCAGTGTGGAAAGGCCAAGGGCGCAAGCTTAAGCTAAACGCCTGTGATCTTTGATCCCTCAGATGGCACTGCATCAAGAACCGTCACTCAACCATAGCTGATATAATCACATGTGAGGGATTACTTTGGCAAACCTTTGTTAAGTACTAAAATACAGAGTTACATGCAAAAATTACACTTAAAACTTTACTGTGCAAAAAAAGAAGCCTTATGTTAACCATGTCCAGAAGCGGCATCGACTTCTCTGGGCTCGGAGGCATCTAAGATGGACCATTACACAGTGGAAACGTGTATTGTGGTCAGATGAACCTGCATTCCAGGTCTTTTTTGAAAAGTACATGTAAGAAACTTGCATTTTCCATGCTGTCCCAACTTCTGATTTGGGGTTGTATTTTTCAATGCATTATGATCTTTAACAAAATTAACAGCACAGTAACACTTCAATTCACATCAATAATACTAATTGGAAACCATACCAAAAGTCAGTAATCATGCTATTTAAAAGCCCAGAGTATGATGATTTCTGCACTCTATGCCTACTTGCACAATGGCATATTAACTGATACCTCAAGATATTGCAGAACATGCCCTTAGGAGAGAACGCGTTTTCCAGGAACACAACGATCTATTTGCAGAGAGTGACAAATACCTCCTGGGACACTTTAAGCTCCCAAAAGCTGTCCTCATAGAACTTTTCAATAGTTCTGAGCCAGCACCGCTGAGCCATACCAGACAGTGTAACCTTGTACCTCCACATTTGCAGCTTCTTTTTCCCTTGGGCTTTTTAGCCACTGTACCATTTAAGAGGGAGCTGGGAGACATATCACAGGCATTTATCAGCCACACTTTTCTGCAAGTTGTGGTAAATCAACTGCCCACACGATATGTAAAATGAGCAGGAGCACAGATTCCAGTAAGGAAAGGATTCCATTCAATTGCGGATTTACCCAACACAATTGGTGCATTAAGACCCTCTTCAAATCCATTACCATATCTCAAATGCAAGCAATATCACTACATAAATGTACAACTCATCTGCGCCCACTAGAACCACTTTTTGAATGTGGTCTTTCGCTTCCCAAGAGGTGTACACATTACAAAACCGTTCTGTGGGTATATGTCTTAAACAAGAAGCTGGTAAAGATGCATGGCTCACTTGTATGTATCTTATAGTTATTATACATTTCAGCAACACTATGCTTCTATTTGTTGTAGGGACATTGTAGCCTAGTGGTTAAGGTACTGGACTAGTAATCAGAAGGTCACTGGTTCAAGCCTCACCGCTGCCAGGTTGCTGTTGTTGGGCCCCTGGGCAAGGCCCTTAACCCTCAATTGCTTAGACTGTATACTGTCACAGTACTGAAAGTCACTTTTGGTGTCATTAACCAGGGGGGCAGGAAATATTCTAGATCGTCCAATAAAGCAAGTCATAATAGGAATACATTTACATTTTCGGCATTTAGCAGACGCCTTTATACAATCACCAACCCTCAGACTAATCACCAGCACACACATACTTGCTTCACCATCAAGCACACCATTGGCATATTAAAAGGTCACTGCATGTGTTTGGACTCAGCAGGTAGCAAACTGCTTTACAAACTGCAGAAGGAGAAGGAGAACAACCAAACTGTAAAGAAAGCAACCATGAAATTGTGTTTCATTCTTACTGAAACATTAGCCAAAATATTTCATACCTTTTTGAATGTTATAATCTTCGTACATCTTTATTTTAGGTTTGGTTAATTGTGGCCTGCAGTGTGTTGCACAACATCTCTATGAAACATGGTGTACCACTTCCCCCTAAGCCATTATTGCTTACTTAAAGAAAAATCAAACAGGTTTTAATGCATATCTTTATTGTTTAAATTTGTTGAAAAGTGTCTCAGGGATTGTGACCAGCGTTAAGGCTATCTGAGTAAGTCTTTGGTCAATTCTCTCTTGGTTGTCCAGAGCCACTTCTGAGATCAGTTGTGGGGAGGTTGAATGGGACCTGGATGCTTGGATGAAGGTCTTGTTACAGGAAGTTACTGGCTGCAAAGTGCCAGGATCCACCTTAGAGGGTGGTTGCCTTATCGAGAGTTCATCTGTAAAGTGACCTTTTACTTTTTGTGGGTTTTAATTATGAAATGTTTGGTCTGTACTGCAAAAGCAAATGCTCAAATTCTGAATCAAAAGCTCTTCTTTTTATTCTGACACAGAGCTGTCCTGGGACATGACACCACTGAGAGTCTGTCTTTCCAATAATGGCCCCGATGCACTGGTCCAGCTCAGATGTGAGCAAGTCTTTTTCCCATTCCAGTGGTCAGCGTCTCTCTTCTGTGTTTGGCGAATTTTTTTTCTGGACTCAGACTTGAGATCAAACCACTGCTTTTTATCTCATACGTTTTGTGTCGTCCTTATAATAAAATCATCACTGAGTAAGTAAATGCATCCCATGCATCTTTTTTGTGCCATTTTATACACCGATCAGCCACAACATTAAAACCACCTCCTTGTTTCTACACTCACTTTTATCAGCTCCACTTACCATATAGGAGCACTTTGTAGTTCTACAATTACTGATTGTAGTACATCTGTTTCTCTGCGTGCTTTGTTGGTCCTTTTTCATGCTGTTCTTCAATGGTCAGGACCCCCACAGAGCAGGTATTATTTAGGTGGTGGATCATTCTCAGCACTGCAGTGACACTGACATGGTGGTGGTGTGTTAGTGTGTGTTGTGATGGTATGAGTGGATCAGACACAGCAGCGCTGCTGGAGTTTTTAAATACCATGTCCACTCACTGTCCACTCTGTTAGACACTCCTATCTAGTTGGTCCACCCTGTAAATGTAAAGTCAGAGACGATCGCTCATCTATTGCTGCTGTTTGAGTTGGTCATCTTTGAGATCTTCATCAGTGGTTACAGAACGCTGCCCACAGGGCGCTGTTGGCTGGATATATTTTTGGTTGGTGGACTATTCTCACTGTCCAGCACTGACAGTGAGTGGTGGTGTTTAAAAACTCCATCAGCGCTGCTGTGTCTTATCCACTCATACCAGCACAACACACACTAACACACCACCACCATGTTAGTGTCACTGCAGTGCTGAGAATGATCCACCACCCAAATAATACCTGCTCTGTAGTGGTCCTGGGAGAGTCCTGACCATTGAAGAACAGCATGAAAGGGGGCTAACAAAGCATGCAGAGAAACAGATGGACTACAGTCAGTAATTGTAGAACTACAAAGTGCTTCTATGTGGTAAATGGAGCAGATAAAATGGACAGTGAGTGTAGAAACAAGGAGGTGGTTTTAAAGTTATGCCTTATCTGTGTATGCAGTACGGACACTAAATTTTGCATCTCGTTTGCTGCGCACTTTCTGCAGCAGTGCCTCCAGTTTTTCCTATGTTTAGAATCTGGTTCTTCACTGTGTTGATTTTTGTTTTGGCATTCAGAATTATTATGCTAATTAGTAACAATAGACAGACAGTTTCAGTTTGAAAAGACAATGGAATTCATTATTATAAGAACACAGCTGTGAACAATTCTGCTGTTTAAGAACACATCATGAATCTGAGTTAGACTTAACTTAAGAACTTTCTAAAGAACAAAAAAATTCTTGGGAAGATATTGTTGAATGAGGCCCATTGTTCTTAAACTTATGGGCTATTGTTAACATAGTTGTCACCCAAAGTGTCAGACATCAAACTATCTTTGCACATTTTTAGCTGTGCCTTTCATTGTTATTTTTTTTCCTTATTTTGATAGGCTTCCAATTTTTACTTGAATTTTTCTTACTGTGCCAACATTTTTGATAATTGGGTGGTATTTCAATCAGAGGGGAATGGTCAGGATATAGTGGACCCTTGAC
Source organism: Trichomycterus rosablanca (assembly GCF_030014385.1). NCBI lineage: Eukaryota > Metazoa > Chordata > Actinopteri > Siluriformes > Trichomycteridae > Trichomycterus > Trichomycterus rosablanca. The sequence continues at coordinate 20,138,754 of NC_085998.1, read as the reverse complement.
TTACGAATTTAATTGGTTCCAAAGGGCTGTTCTTAAGTCAAAATGTCTGTTAGTTAAACCTATTTTTCCCCAAAAAACAATATTAAACAATAATAAACAACAATACAGAGTAGTACTGTACATAAAACACACACCACATTTCAGTACAGTACGTGTGCTGTACTATACACCATAATAAATTTCCTTCTTCTTTTATAAAATGTATCTACCAGAAACAACAATAACTCTCATATTTCTCTATTATTTCCTTCATTTCAATAGTGTTGTATTTTGTAGGTGTAATTGCACTTAAGAAAGAATACTTTACTGAGTCGAATTCCTTCTTCTCTCTCACTCACTTCCCCCTCTGTCTGATACACAGTGACATCTACTGGCAGGAGTAATTATACAACACAACAAATAGTCATTTTCTCACCACTGCACTTCCTCTGCACATTCTTTGGGGACATTTTAATATTGAATTTTACTAAATATAAAGAAAACATTGAAAAACACTTTCCGCTTTCCGAATGTTCGCTCACTGTATATACAGTATATACTGTATATATAAGAGAGAGAGAGAGAGAGAGAGACGGTTGGAGTCAACTTGTTTGTGATGTCACGTGTTTCGCGAATTTCTGTTCGTAATCCGAAATTTGTTCGTCCGTTAAGTTGAAAAAGATTGTTTGTTAACCGAAATGTTCGTATGGTAAACCGTTTGTAACTCAAGGGTCTACTATATTCCAAAAATTATAAGTGATCAGTTCTTATTTGTCTACTCATAATGTGACATCAACATCAACATTTGAACAGATACAAATCTAAGCAAATCTTGTGTCTTTCAACCTTGTGTTTGAATATAAAGAGTTTAAAGAGATTAAAGAACCTCCCTTCTTGCTAGAAAGTATGATGGTCCAGCTATAAATTCTCAGAGGGCTGAGCAATATTAATTCAATAAAAGACAAATTTTAAATGACAATAAAATCTTCCTTCTAATAGGCTGGGCTTTGTAACTGCTATGAACACTATGACAGCTTTTTAGGGCCACTGTTAAATTTGTATTTATTTATTTATTGACTTTGGGAATAAAGTGTTTAGCTTTTTGTGTGGATAAATATGAGTAGTTATGGTTAAATCTAAATAGTAGACCACCTGGTAAAATATTTGTAATAATGACTCGAGGAGTCGTGCAGGATGCAGTATAATGATTGCATTTTATTAACAGTTAGGCAGTGGTACCAACAAGAAGAATGCACAACTCTAGGTCCAAAGACAGAAACAAGGTCGATCGATAAGCAAATTGTATAAACTAGGCAAATCAGTGGTTGTGGTCAATAAGAAGGCAATGGTCAAACACAGCAATAGTCACAGGTAGTAATTGATCTATGCGAAAGGCTTGGTACAGCTTCTGTGTAGTCACTGATACCTTGTACTGGTCTGCAAACACAGATGGGTTTAAATATATGGCTAAATAAGGCAGGGGGAACAAGTCACAGGTGTAATGAATTAAAGCAATCAAGTGGAAACCAAATGGGCTCAGTCCAGAATGAGTGATAAGAGAGTCCCCTCTCCTCCCCATCCACACGCTTCACACTCTATAAGGTACTCGATTTTCTCTCTTTGGCATTTGGAGTTTAGCAGGTTTTTTTATACAGCAATTGCCCATCTATTTCTTGGGAAGCGGGGGCTTTGTAGCCATGGCACATCTTGTAAGAAACACAGAATGGTAATATAAATGTTCTTAGGCAGTTCCAGTCTATAAGCCACTTAATGTGTTACTTTACCTTAAATGGCCCAAGGTATTTGTCATTAGGTTTTTTGCATCCAGGTATGTCTTGTAGATCCCCTGGATGCTAGCCATACTTTTTCACCTGCTTTGAAGGTAAGGGCTTTATTGCACCAGCCGTCTGCTTGCGACTCTTAACTGCTCGCTCCGTCAAAATGAGTGATCCACAGCGGGGCTGCTGTGGAAGTTGTGTCCCAGTGTAAAAGAGTAGGCTTATACCCCAAGACGAGGAAGGAACTTGGTCAACTTGGTCGAGGGATGTTTAAAGGATTTTTGGGCATACTCTGCCCCGGGGAGGAAGCAATCTCAGTTTGTCTGGCTTTAGGCGCAGAATAAACAGAGGAACTTAACAATTTCAGGTTGATCAGGTTGCTTCACCTGTCCATTGCAATGCAAATGGTATTTTTAAGTCATACTGACTGAAATGCCCAGCTTCTACATGAAGCTACCCCATACCCTAGATGTAAACTGAGAACCCTTGGTATCCTTTAAACAGAGAACCCTTGGAATTCTTTAAACACTTGGAAAAGTGGTATCCTACTACCATGATAACCATGTTACCTCTGGAGGCTCGGAGGTCAGTGATCAAGTCAGTGAGGTATGGGCAGCAACACAAGCTATTGCGAGACGTCCCTAACAGTGGAAGGGACTTTCTCCTTTCACTTACAATTGGAGCTTAAGTAGTTGTTGGAGCACCTGACAAACATGCTGGGTGTTTTGTTGTTTGCCAGTGGAATAAATCAGTCGTCAATGCATGCTATTTTCTCAACATGTCTCGAAGCACATCATTAATGAAACATTGAAAAACACATGGGGCAGAGAGGAACCCATAGAGCATCACTGTATATTCGTAATGTCCTGATGTGGTGCTAAATGCTCATCACCTTGGCGAATCCTCAACAAATTTTACACACTGCAAATGTAGTTTGATTAAGCGTTTGGCAGAATGCAACTGTTTAAATGCCAAGGGAATGAGCAGAAGAGGATATAGATATTTTACTGTGTGTTCTCAGTAGTTGATGCATGGTGTAAGGCCCCTCCTTCGTATTCACAAAGAAGAACCCAGCTGAGTCAAGGACTTCACCTAAAGAATTCCTTTAGGTTGTGGTACTCTTGAGGAATTTGGACTGTAAACTGTGCCTGTGGGCTTTCAATGGACGAGGTAGACACTATTGTTTTGTTTAAGGGAACTATATGCATTTGCTAACACACTATTTAGACTATTTAGGCTACTATTTCCTTTCTTCCCCATGAGATCCTGGGGTTGTGGCAACGCATCCAAGACATCCCCAGGACAATCAAGAGCTTAGTAAAAGCAATTTAGAGAAAAGTGCATGTGAAGGAGAGATGTGTAGTGTGTAATTAGGCTATAGACGATTGTTGCTCCATCGATGGCTTTTATGTGAAGTGTTTGTCATAGGGGCTGCACAGAGATGCGTAACTCAGATGCAGTCCTGGCGTACATGAAGTTCCCAGCCATACCCGAATCCTTGCTAACTGGAAGATAGTGGTGTTGAACTTACCAGGGATGTGTTTGAACCAATGGGAGTGCATCTGACAGTGTTTTATTTGGCCCAGTTACTTTGTGCAAAGAGTGATGTGATGGTCATCACATGTAGCGCTCTCTCCTCTGCACCCATTTTTGCCTGACCCAGCTGCAAGGGTTAGTGTGTTGGGTGTTCAGTGGTGATGAGTCCAGAGATGCTCATTCATCTCTGCAAGCATGTTTAGTGAGGATGTTTTCATTCAACCCATTACGGAATATCGCCTTAAATGCTGGTTCATTCCACCTGCTGCCCGGCACCAGCGTGCAAATTTCTAATGCGTATTTGACATCATGTTGATCCCCTGCTTAATAGAGATTAGCAGTTCTTTCCTTTCATGGCATGATCAAAGACTTTGCGAAAATGATCAATGAAAGTGACATAGCTCTATAAGATCTAATCTGTCTGATTTCAGACTGCTGTAGCCCATTTGAGGGCTTTTCCCTGCAAGAGTCTGATAACCTGAGCAATTTTGTTCTGGTCTGACGGCCCTTCTTGGTCTGTGAAGTACTGTACATTGCTGAAGAAAACCCTGGCATTCGGAAGCCTTAGCAGAATAATGTTCCGGACATGCCATGAAGGAACCCGAAGTCAGGCATGGGTGCAGGAGCAGCCTTGGATATAAAAGCAACCTCCTGTGCTTGTTAATTGGTTAGTGAAATCTGTTGTTGGTGTTCATCCATCAGTTTTCCTTGGATATACATCGCTTGTCTCAGTGTATCAGGTCCTGCTGCATTCATAATGCAGTAAGGCTTCCTGTAACAATGATTCGAGCAGATGAGCAGGATGCAGATGAAGGAATGTATTTGCTTGTAAACAATCAAGCAAATGTGAGAACAAGGAGAATCCAAAACTCAAGGTCTAATGGATTCATGCGAAATGCTTGGTACAGCTTCTGTGTAGTCACCTACACATTTACATTTTCGGCATTTAGCAGATGCTCCTATTCAGAGCAACTTACAGAGGTGCTTCCATAGTAAACATTTCCATACTCTAGTTTAAGTAAACAACAGTCCAAAGATACAAATCTGCTGAAACTCTGTTAGAACTGTTTTTTTCATTTGAGGTGCTATAGAAGGTTAGTAAGTGTGTGTTATTGGAGCCTTGATGTGTGTCTTGAGTTATGCCTTGAGTTATGCCCTGAGTTATGCTTTGAGTTCAGGGTGAAGTATCAAGACAAGCAAGACTAGTGGGTCGAAGGTTGCTTGGTGCAGAACAGGGTTTGCTTTGGGGTAGCTTGGGGCTGGTCCAGTTTTGGCTTCATACAACCCCAAATCAGAAAAAGTTGGGACAGCATGGAAAATGCAAATAATAATTAAAAAAAACCACAGAGCTTCTTACATTTACTTTGACTTTTATTTCATTGCATACAGAATGAACCTGAGATATTTCATGTTTTGTCTGCTCAACTTCATTTCATTTATTAATAAACATCCATTCCTGCATTTCAGGTCTGCAACACATAAAAAAAAAGTTGGGACAGTAAAGCATTTGCCAGTTTGTAATGTTGCCATTCCTTTTCATCACACTTAAAATACATTTGGCACTGGGGATACCAAGTGATTTAGTGTTTCAGGTTTTATTTTGTCCCATTCTTCCTGCAAACACGTCTTAAGATCGTCATTGGTTCGTCGTTGTCGCATTTTTCATTTCAAAATTCTCCACACATTCTCTATTGGGGACAGGTCAGGACTGCAGGCAGGCCAGTCCAGTACCCGTACCCTCTTTTTCTGCAGCCATGCCTTTGTAATGTGTGCAGCATGTGGTTTTGCATTGTCTTGTTAAAAAATGCATGGACATCCCTGGAAAAGATGACGTCTTGAAGGCAGCATATGTTGCTCTAAGATCTCAGACCCTGGCTTTTGGACTTTGCTGATAACAGTTTGGATGGTCCTTTTCGTCTTTGGTCTGGAGCACATGGTGTTCATTTAAAAAAAAAAAAAAAAAAAGATTCATCCAACCACAATACATGTTTCCATTGTGTGATGGTCCATCCTAGATGCCTCAGAGCCCAGAGAAGTCGACACCGCTTCTGGACATGGTTTAACATAAGGCTTCTTTTTTTGCATAGTAAAGTTTTAAGTGGCATTTGTGTATGTAACTCTGTATTGTAGTGCTTGACAAAGGTTTGCCAAAGTAATCCCTCACCCATGTGGTTATATCAGCTATTGTTGAGTGGCGGTTCTTGATGCAGTGCCGTCTGAGGGATCGAAGATCACAGGTGTTCAGCTTAAGCTTGCATCCTTGTCCTTTACGCACTGAAATTCCTCCCGATTTCTTGAGTCGTTTAATGATATTATGCACTGTAGAGGGAGAAATATGCAAATCCCTTCCAATCTTTCTTTGAGGTACATTGTTTTTAAACATTTCAATCATTTTCTCACGCATTTGTTGACAAGGCAAACTGGAGATTCTTTGATCATCTTTATTCATCAAAGACTCAGCCTTTCCTGGATGCTGCTTTTGTACCAAACCATGATTACAATCACCTGTTGACATCACCTGTTTGGAATCACATCATTATTTAGTTTTTTCACCTCATTACTAGCCCTAAATTGCCCCCGTACCAACTCTTTTTGGAATGTGTTGCAGGCCTGAAATGCAGGAATTGAGGTATGTTAACAAATGAAATGAAGTTGAGCAGACAAAACATGAAATATCTTGGGTTGAAACTGTCTTCAATCAAATAAAAGTTAAAGTAAATGTAAGGAACACTGCATTTTTATTTTATGTGCATTTTTCATACTGTACCAACTTTTCTGATTTGGGGTAGTAAATGAGCATCATTGTTTTTTAACTAAATATGGGCAGCTACAGGAAGCCAGTCCTGTACATATCTCTCACTGGTCTGCAAACACAAACTGGTGTAAATACAGGGAAACAAGTCTAAGGTGTATGACAGGAAACAATCAAGCAAAACAAAAATGAGTCTAAAATCAAAGCTGAACATACATGGCAAAGTGGGTGGTAAAACATACTGGGCTCAGACCAGTGTGAATGCTAACATAAATAATATATTTTATATTTCTTTGAAACACCTCAAACATGAATGTGGTACTGAACAAATATAAAAACTGTAGGTAGTAAAAGATGTTAACTTTGTGAAGGTTAAACCTTGTCTGGCAGTCAGTCTGGCATATAAAGACAGCAGTGGAGGTATTTACATATTTGTCAGTCTGACATAAAGACAGCAGTGGAGGTATTTACATATTTCTGTTGTTTTACAAAGAAAGCAGTTATAAAAATGCACACACTGGGGAAAAAATCCCATCGCAAAAAAAGAACCTATGTGGTATGAATAAACCTCTCATGTCTACATCTTCTAAAATCTTGTGGAAACTAGGGAGGGGGGACTTTGTAATAATGTCTATAATTTTGGAACAGTATCTACAAGTTCATGGTAAGATGCCCACATTCTTTATCCATAGTGAGCATGAGACACCATATGATAGATACTGTTTATTCTAATGATACTATGGAACTAAAAGTAATGAACTGCTAAACTTTTGCTTTGACCTTAGGGCAAGCAATTGAAAGGAGCCAATTGAGTGATTTGGGTTTAAAGCAAGATATACTCTGTGTTTTGGATGTTATGAAATGAGACTACTACCCTGGTACTGTTAGGAATACATCTGTCAAAATGAAATGATGTAGGAGAGATATTTATGTTCCTAAAAGTATGGTCAGCTCTTTCTAATTATACTACAATTGTGTCCTACAATTAATGTCAAAGTCATCATAATGCCATAAATAAAACAGACTACTAATTAACAAAATTACAAGTAAAAATACACACCGCCATCTAGTCAAAACATTAGCATATTTTAGTAGAACAGTGAGATGCAAGGCAGTGATTAACAAATCATTGAGTTACTACTGGAGCTGTAGATAACAGCTTTTATTCATTTCAAGGAATTTGCTAACACAAAACAAGGTAATTTTCACAACTCCAGAATTCAATGTCTTGCATAGCACATCTAAGCTGTTCATACACCGATCAGCCATAACATTAAACCACCTTTTTGTTTCTACACTCACTGTCCACTTTATCAGCTCCACTTACCATATAGAAGCACTTTGTTTTTCTGCATGCTTTTATAGCCTGCTTTTACCCTGTTCTTCAACTCATACCAGCACAACACACACTAACACACCACCACCATGTCAGTGTCACTGCAGTGCTGAGAATGATCCCCCACCCAAATAATACCTACTCTGTAGTGGTCCTGGGAGAGTCCTGACCATTGAAGGACAGCATGAAAGGGGGCTAACAAAGCATGCAGAGAAACAGATGGACTACAGTCAGTAATTGTAGAACTACAAAGTGCTTCTATATGGTGGAGCTGATAAAATGGACAGTGAGTGCAGAAACAAGGAGGTGGTTTTAATGTTATGGATGATCAGTGTATGTGATATGTAGATATTGGTATACAGTGGTTATAGTTATGTAGTGTATAGTATATGATTAACAGATATTTTAGTCAGTTACCAATTACCACCAAGAACATCTGCACATGTAATTATGTAATTATTTAATCGGCTAGCCGTGTGGCAACAGCACAATGCATAAAAACATTAGGTTGTGAAAATGTACAGATCTACCAAGATTTTAATGCACAACAGACTACAGTTTACACACAATACACAAAGTCTTTGAGATAGATGGGATATAAAACCAAAGGCCAATACAGTTTTTGTTCACGCCAGCCAAGAACAAGAATCTAAAGCTACAGTGGGCACAGAAAGTTGCCTAATATGATAAATTATGCTGACATTAGCGTGTAAACAGCTGTGGTGTATCAGTAGTGTAGGCTAGTGGTGATAGCTGTTGTACACATTAAGCCCCTTAATTATAACAACCTGTCTTGAGTATTGTACCTGACCATGTGCATCTTTTTTTGGGCATTAGCAGCATTAATCAGATCTAAATCTAAAAGCAACTTTAGGATGTGGTACAATGAGAGATTTACAGAATGAATGAACTAATACATTTGAAGCAAATCCATTATGTAGTTGTTTACAAGGTTCAAAATGTCAATGAAATGCATCCACCATTTGTGGAATCCATATCACATAAAATGAAGATTGTTCAGAGGGAAAAGTGTTCTACCCAGTATTAATATGGTAATTCTATAAAGCATTGCACATTCTGTATTGATTCTATAATGTATATAATATAGGTGTATGTGTATCTGTGTGTATGTGTGCACGCTAATGTGTGTGTATGTGACTACAAATGCTTTCAATAATTTTCTAATGGAATAGACCACTTCAACACAGTCATTCTCTTTCCTCCCAGCTATTAAAATATGACCTTTTGCATTTTGGACCATTATCCTTCTACAAAAGCTGAAGAGAGCTTGGGTCTGCAGTTTTTAGCGATGAGTTGTCTTTAATCCCATGAAGAAATTTAGAAAACAGTACTAATACTAGGTAGATTCTACATTGTTTATTAAAATGACTCTGAATACTGTGTTTTGGTGGAGTCCCAAAGCCTTTGAAATGGCTTTGTTATCCTTTCCAGAATAATGTATTATCATGTTTTGCTTAAGAATCTAAAATAAATTAGTGTAACGTGCAACAACAGCCAATTGGAAAGGAGGGAATTACATTTTCACACATTAGGTATTTTTCATAATATTATGCATTATACTATTGTAAACCTATGAGATATTCATTTGATTATGTTGAAAACTATCAAAAAATAACATAAACATAACACATCTCTATTAGGATGCTCAGAACTATTATAAAAGTCTGGGTTCACATCTTAGCACTGCCATATTGGCCAGCTGGGCATCCAGACAGACATCACTGTACTTTGTTGACATAATGAAGAATACACCAACCAGGCATAACATTATGACCACTGACAGATGAAGTAAATAACACTGATTATCTCTTCATCACGGCACCTGTTATCCTCAAAGTTGATGCGTTAGAAGCAGGATAAATCTCTTGTGGGGTGTTCTCAATCTGCTCTCAATCTATAAAAAGTGGTCAAAGGAAGGAGCAGTGGTGAACCGGCGACAGGGTCATGGGCGGCCAAGGCTTATTGATGCACTTGGGGAGTAAAGGCTGGCCCGTGTGGTCCGATCCAAAGATGAGCTACTGTTGCTCAAATTGCTGAAGAAGTTCTGATGCTGGTTCTGATAGAACGTTGTCAGAATACACAATGCATCACAGTTTGCTGCGTATGGGGCTGCATAGCCATAGACCAGTCAGGTTGTCCAAGCTGACATCTGCCCACCACTGAAAGCGCCAGCAATGAGCATGTGAGCATCGGAACTGGACCACAGAGCAATGGAAGAAGGTGGCCTGGTCTGATGAATCACGTTTTCTTTTACATCATGTGGATGGCCGGGTGCGTGTGCATCCTTGGGTCATAATGTTATGCCTGATTGTTGTATATATCTATTAAAATATATGTCTATATACCATTTTATCCAAAGTCAGTACAAAATTCATAATCAGAACACAGCTGGAAAGGATATACAGTTGGTTATAATGATAACGGGTGCAGAGGAAAGAATACTTTAGGGACCTAATAAATGAAAAAAAAAATAAGAGAGAAAGAGATGTTGGATGATGTAGAGATAGTGAACAAGGGAGTGTGTTGGATTAGCAAGGAGACAGTAATGGCAGCTGTAAAGAGGTTACAGAGTGGAAAGGCAGTTGGCCAAGATGACATACCAATTAAGGCATGGAAATGTTTAAGAGAGATGGCAGTGGAGGTTTTAACTAAATTGTTTAACAAATTCTTGCAATGTCAGAGGATGCCCGAGGAGTGGAAAAGAAGCGTAATCGTACAGATTTTTTAAGAATAAGTGTGATGTGCAGAGATACATAAAATTAATCAGCCATAGCTTGAAGATTTAGGAAAGAGTATTAGAAGCTAGGCTAAAAAAAGAGATTACGGTTTATAAAAAACAGCATGGTTTCATGCCAGCAAAGTGCACCACAGATGCAATGTTTGCTTTGAGAGTGTTGATGCATAAGTAAAGAAAATGCCAGAAAGATTTGCACTGTGTGTTAACGGATAGATAAAGAAAATGCCAGAAAGAGTTGCACTGTGTGTTTGTGGATCTACAAAAAGCTTAAGATAAGCTGCCGAGAGAGGGTCTGTATAAGGAAATTGGGAGTGACAGAAAAGGGTGGTTCAAGATATGACATAGTGATTTGTAGCAACAGTACACGCATTGGAGAAAAGAGGAATGTTATGCCAAGTTTACACTACTCGACTTTCCAAGTTGTTCAGATCTCTGTACAGTTCACACTACACAACTGGATCTCTATTTCACACTACACGACTGATCGGTGATAAGGGATTACACACTACACAATCTATCACCAGGAAGAATTGCAGGCGAGTCTGTCTGGTCTCCCAAACTACATTTTGTCACAAAAACACAAGCGAGAAGTGACGAGGGGTGTAATGATACCATGTCCATAAATTCACGCCAGAATGAAGCGAGCGATCAAAGTAGTCTGAGCGCTGATGTGCAGCGTAAAAGCAAATATAAAAAATAAATGAATCAGAGTGTATTGGGCTACGCGACCAGCAGGGATTGTCTTTTCTGTAGTGAGTTGGAGGTTAATAAAAAATTTTTTGGCAATGCAGCGTGGGTATTATGGTTGGCATGGATGATAAGATCACAAAAACTTCCCCGGGTTTTCCCTCACCCCAAAAAATCTTGCGTTCTCATTGGCATAGTGCTTGCTGCCACTCGCAACCTGCTTGCAACACCTTTCACACTACACGATTTTGAGTCAGCAACTGGTTCAGATATTTAACATGCTAGATATTTTTCTTGAGCCGCTTGGATCAAGTTGTTGAACAGTTTTAAGCCCCGAGCAAATGCGAATTGCTTCCGAGCTGCCACATCTAGCGGCGACCAGTCAGAGAGCGAAAATCAGGGCAAAAATCTTGTAGTGTGAACTAGGCATTAGCAGGAGTAAAATGAGTACATGTGCATAAATGAGAGGGAGGGTGGTGAAAATATGACAGCATCATTATTTGAGGGAGTTTCCTTAAATACTTGAGAGTTGAGAGTGCAAAGTAATGGAGAGTGTGGTAGAGAAGTGAAGAAGAGAGTGCAGGCAGGGTGTCGTTGGTAGAGTAAAGTAGCAGGAGTGGTTTGGTAGAAGCATATTTGCCAAAGTAAAAGGAAAAGTTTACAATACAGCAGTGAGACCTGTTATGTTTTATGGCTTGCAGGTAGGGGCACTGACAATAAGACAGGAGAGGGAGACGAAGGAAGGGAGGTGAGAATGAAATGGTTTGGGCATGTGCAGGTGAGAATGATATAAGAAAATGGATGCACTTCCAAATGACGGACACTGGTAGTCTAGTAGATAGAGCTCTGGGCTGCAGCCACTGTTGGGCCCTTGAGTAAGGCCCTTAACCCTCTCTGCTCCAGGGGCGCCGTACAATAGCTGACCCTGCGCTCTGACCCGAGCTTCCAGACAAGCTGGGATATGCAAAAAAAGAATTTCGTTGTACTGTACACGAGTATACACTGATCAGCCATAACATTAAAACCACCCCCTTGTTTCTACACTCACTGTCCATTTTATCACCTCCACTGACCATATAGAAGCATTTTGTAGTTCTACAATTACTGACTGTAGTCCATCTGTTTCTCTGCATTTCTTTCATGCTGTTCTTCAATGGTCAGGGCCACCACAGAGCAGGTATTATTTGGGTGGGGGATCATTCTTAGCACTGCAGTGACACTGACATGATGGTGGTGTGTTAGTGTGTATTGTGCTGATGGAGTTTTTAAACGCCTCACTGTGACCACTGATGAAGGTCTAGAAGATGACCAACTCAAACAGCAGCAATAGATGAGAGATCATCTCTGACTTTACATCTACAAGGTGAACCAACTAGGTATGAGTGTTTAATAAATTGGACAGTGAGTGGACACAGTATTAAAAAACTCCAGCAGCGCTGCTGTGTCTGATCCACTTATACCAGCACAAGACACACTAACACACCACCACCATGTCAGTGTCACTGCAGTGCTGAGCATCAAATAATACCTGCTCTGGGAGAGTCCAGATCATTGAAAAACAGCATGAAAGGGGGCTAACAAAGCATGCAGAGAAACAGATGGACTACAGTCAGTAATTGTAGAAGTGCTTCTATATGGTAAGTGGAGCTGATAAAATGGACAGTGAGTGTAGAAACAAGCAGGTGGTTTTAATGTTATGCCTGATCAGTGTATGTATATATGAAAAATATTCCATTCTTCTATATTCTATACTTGACGTTCTCTGTCATTATAATTGGAGAGGTTTTTACAGGAACATATTTATGATTACCATGCCTATTTTTACATTTACATTTTTAACATTTACATTTATCTTAGGTGACTGATGGGAAAAGGGCAAAACTAAAAATAACAAGAAAAACAGAGCTGACACAGAAAAGGTTTAGTGCTTACTGTGAGAGTGAATTAGAAAGCAAAGATATAAATAGGAAGTGCATTAATATGTGTACCTTGAGGCCTACAATAGCATGCATTAGTGATAGCTAGGCTGGATAGTTGCATACTCGACAAGGTCCCCGCAAGTCTGCGCTGAGCTCCAAGGAGAGGAAGCCAAAGCTGTAGTATCCAGCTCTGCATACTGGACATCGCACTCCTTGTGAGGAAGGCTCTGAAGATAAGAGAGGTAAAAAGTAATGTGAGAGGCTCAGAGGACAGTACAAAAGGAAAACAATGATAGAACATCAGATGAGAGAATTAGTGGTGTCTTCACACAGCAACCACTCAACCATATATACAGTAAACAAACCATTGCATAATTCTGCTTAAAGTGCATATGACAAGCAAACAAACCAATAAAAATATACAGTACATTGCCCACAAAGTAAAAAGAATGGAACTCCTAATCATCATAATAACCAGTCTATTAAACGTCAGGGATATCAATCTGCCCAGTCAGGAAGCATAAGCTATTGTGAATCAATTTCACCTGCTTTGGTGCATATGAAAGTAACAACAGGTGCACTGGAGAGCAGAGCAAGCCCTGACCTATGTCGTGCCCCAGGCGATATTTTGGCTGGTGCCTGTTGTATCATTCATTTATCAATCATTGTGTTTATACACTCACACTGACCTTGTATAACTATATCTATAACTATACCTAGAGATTTTCTTAATTGTGGAAACAAAAACTGTTTTTTTTTAAATTATTATTTTATTCATGCATTTTCTCCCCTTTTTAGCGCATCCAATTGCCCGATTGCATCACGCTTCCTCTCCACCAATGCCAGTCTCTGCTCTGATTGAGGAGAACGAAGCTAACCCACGCCTCCTCCGACACGTGGGCAGCACTTATCACCTACACTTTGACGAGTGCAGTGCAGCTCTTTTCTCATCTCTGTGCAGGCACCACCAATCAGCCAGCAGGGGTCGTAATTGCATCAGTCATGAGAGAGAGAGAGAGACCCCATCCGGCTTAGTACCGCCCACCTGAACAACAGGCCAATCATTGTTCACGTGGCTGCTTAGCCTCAGCCGGTAGGCAGAGCTGAGATACAAAAAGCAGTTTTAAACAATAAAAAAAGGACACAAGTAACTTTAATCGAAGTATAAATACAATATAAATACAGTATAAATAATATATAAGTAAGGTATTACACAAAATACTACAATCCCAAATCAGAAAAAGTTGGGACAGCATGGAAAATGCAAATAATTAAAAAAAAAAAACACAGTTTCTTACATCTGCTCAACTTTATTTCATTTATTAATAAACATCCATTCCTGCATTTCAGTAAAGCATTTACCACTTTGTAATGTTGCCATTCCTTTTCACCACACTTAAAAGACATTTTGGCACTGAGGATACCAAGTGATTTAATGTTTCAGGTTTTATTATGTCCCATTCTTCCTGCAAACACGTCTTAAGATGTACAACAGTACGGGGTCGTTGTTGTCGCATTTATCGTTTCAAAATTCTCCACACATTCTCTATTGGGGACAGGTCAGGACTGCAGGCAGGCCAGTCCAGTACCCGTACCCTCTTCTTCTAATGCCATGCCTTTGTAATGTGTACATTGTCTTGTTAAGAAATACCATGACAGACTCTGGCTTTTGGACTTGTTGCTGATAACAGTCTGGATGGTCCTATTCGTCCTTGGTCCGGAGCACACAGCTTCCATTTTTTCCAAAAAAGACCTGGAATGCTGATTCATCTGACCACAATACACATTTCCACCATGTGATGATCCATCCTAGATCCCTCCGAGCCCAGAGAAGTCGACGCTGCTTCTGGACATGGTTAACATAAGGCTTCTATTTTGCACAGTAAAGTTTTAAGTGGTATTTGTGCATGTAACTCTGTGTTGTAGTGCATGACAAAGGTTTACCAAAGTAATCCCTTGCCCATGTGGTTATATCAGCTATTTTGAGTGGCGGTTCTTGATGCATTGCCGTCTGAGGGATCGAAGATCATGGGTGTTCATCCTCCCGATTCCTGGAATCGTTTAATGATATTATGCACTGTACAGGGAGAAATATGCAAATCCCTTCTAATCTGTCTTTGAGGTACATTGTTTTTAAACATTTCAATCATTTTCTTACATATTTGTTGACAAACTGGAGATCCTCTGTCCATCTTTGCTCATCAAAAAGCCTTTCCTGGATGCTGTTTTTGTACCAAACCATGATTGCAATCACCTGTTGACATCACCTGTTTGGAATCACATCATTATTTAGTTTTTTCACCTCATTACTAGCCCTAAATTGCCCCCGTCCCAACTTTTTTTAGAATGTGTTGCAGGCCTGAAATGCAGAAATGGAGCTATAATAACAAATGAAATGAAGTTGAGTAGACAAAACATGAACTATCTTGGGTTCAAACTGTCTGCAATCAAATAAAGGTAAAAGTTAATGTAAAGAACACTGCATTTTTATTTTATGTGCATTTTTCCATACTATCCCAACTTTTTCTGATTTGGGGTTGTCTTGCCTTTGTTGTTCCTGTGTCAAACTCATATTGGACACTTGACTCTGGACGATGTTGGACCAGTGAATGTCAGAGACAAAACACAGTAGACTACAACCAGGCATTGTTAATGTTTATAGAATATGATGATATTACTTTGATTTTAACTTATTCGTGTACCACAGACCAATATGCACTGGTACTAACTTTGGATAAAAAGTGGCATTTTTGCATTAGTAACTTTTGATGGTAACTATTAATATAAAACAGATAAATTATTCATTCATCACACTACATTACCTCTGGCTTTTTGAGGTTTTTGTCCTCTTTTTTTCTCCTCTGGGTACCAGAGGGCTTGCAACTTTTTGATAAATTGGCTGGCAGCTGCTATGTTGTTAGCTAATCTTTACATTTACCGTTTTCCATTTACATTTAATGAATAATTCAGTATTCATGTTTAAACATAATTGAGCAGCTTTTTATATGCATACTCCAATTCATTACAAATGAGCCAAATAATATAAATTACATGTAAACAATATGCTGTCACAACAGCCCTGACCAGCAAAGACATCCATGTGGTACCTGGTATCAACATATTACTATCAGGTCCTTTCATTTCAGCATGTTTCAAGTTAAATCCTACAGTGCATCTGGGTACCATCTCTTGTCCAATTAAATAATGCAGAACTTTTAAAGAAAACAGGATTAATCTAATTAGTCAATCTTCTACCGTGGCTCTGATGTCCTGTTTTGATGTCTGTGTGCTTTAGACAATAGACACGGGTGAGCATGGGCACTTTAAACTGCAGCTATATAGCCCATAAACAAAAGGATTTGATGCATTGTGTGTTGACACCTTTAGCTTATCATAAGTATTAACATTTTCTGAAATTAGTTCTTTTGGTTTTGTCCATTGGCATCAATGAGTCTTGGCCACTTAACAACCTGTCAGCAGCTTGTTGCTTATCCCTTCTTGAACCACTGTCATTGGGTACTAACCATGATTGTCAGTGAGCACCCTTTGCTGTTCTAGAGGTACTTATCAGAGTCATCTGACCATAACAATTTGGCCCTTATCGAAGTCACTCGAGTCTTTATTCTTGCCCATATCTGCTGCATTCACTAGGTGGATTAGAAGTAACATTTAATATATTCCTGACCATGAAATGCACAAAATAAAATTGGCATTGCAGAAATAGATGTATACACCTATCAGGCGTAACATTATGACCACCTTCCTAATATAGTATTGGTCCCTCTTTTGCTGCTAAAACAGCCCTGACATGTCGAGGCATGGAATCCACTAGACCCCTGAAGGTGTGCTGTGGTATCTGACACCAAGATGTTAGCAGCAGATCCTTTAACTCCTCTAAGTTGTGAGGTGGGGCGTCCTTGGATTGGACTTGTTTGTCCAGCACATCCCACAGATGCTCGATTGGATTGAGATCTGGGGAATTTTGAGGCCAAGTCAACACCTCAAACTCGTTGTTGTGCTCCTCAAACCATTCCTGAACCATTTTTGCTTTGTGGCAGGGTGCATTATCCTGCTGAAAGAGGCCACAGCCATCAGGGAATAGTGTTTCCATTAAAGGGTGTACATGGTCTGCAACAATGCTTAGGTAGGTGGTAAGTGTCAAAGTAACATCCACATAGATGGCAGGTCCCGAGGTTTCCCAGCAGAACATTGCCCAAAGCATCACACTGCCTCCGCCGAATTGCCTTTTACCCATAGTGCATCTTGGTGCCATGTGTTCCCCAGGTAAGCGACGCACATGCACCCGGCCATCCACGTGATGTTAAAGAAAACGTGAATCATCAGACCAGGCCACCTTCTTCCATTGGTCCATGGTCCAGTTCTGATGCTCACATGCATATTGTTGGTGGACAGGGGTCAGCATGGGAACCCTGGCTGGTCTGTGATGCTGATAAGTCAGATTAAAATAGGATTAGACCTCGTTTCTGGCCAGACTTGATAGCAAAATTAATGGCGCACAGTGCAAACAAATCTCTACTCCTTTTCACAAATCTGCATAGACTATTTTTGTATTTTTTGTTTATGCATTTTACTCCAATTTTACTCCCAATCTAGTCGTATCCAATGACCCAATCGTAATTTACCTCTACTGCTGCAGTCCTAACCGAGAAGGGTCACAGCCCTTCTTCGACACGTGCAGTACTGACATCTTTTCACTTGAATGAGGTGGGTTCTTATGGGAATCTGATCCACACTGAAGCTCTTTTTAGGGGTTTTACTTTTAGTTTTATTCTCTTGGACTGAATTACACTTTTTAGAAAAAAATAGTGCACAGGTTGCACTGCTCTAAAACACCTCCTGCCTCTGAAGGTTCCAAACCCAGATGCTGCTGAGTACAGATCAGTTTTAAAGCATGGTCATCTCCCTCTGGGACACTAAAGGTCAGTACAGTTCATTTACTGGATGTCAGATTTTGTTTTCTTTCCTAACTAACAGGAGTCAATGCACTTAGGCTTCTATCATTTGGTACAAAATAAGTGAGTCTATATTTTCTGCCAATTTGAATAGTAATTTCATATTAATACTCAATTGCACTGGAACATAAATGTCATCCATCAGCCTTAACATTTACTGTTAGAGATCATTTTATATTAAATGAACCTGCATGTAAAAGTGATGAGAAAAGAATAATTCAATCAAATACTGCCTCATGTTCTATTACAAATTAATTTTCCTATTCAGCTTACAAAGTTAACATTTGTTTTTTAACATAACTATTTTTAATGTCAATTTTAGGGGTTAAATAAACATTGTGTGCTACTTAGTCAAAAAGGTTCACCTGTTCATGCAACACAATAAACAGCTTTTAAAGCTTTATTTGCCACTTGGTAAATATTTCTGGACGCTGTGGTCTAAAACATTAGCTCACCTCTGGGGAAAGCTCAAGCTCTGGTTTGAACCTAGGTTGCGATCCAACAGGCAAAATTGAACATGTCTGGGGTATGGAAGGTCAGTTGCTGTTTCTTCTTTGGTTAAGATGCTGATATGGGTAAACAAGGATTTACACAGGACATCAAGTGACTCTCCATAAGTGGTATAGCTCATGATAGGAATCCACTGCTGGCTAGTGTAAAAGAAGCAGGTGGTGACTGCACACATGTGAGCTCTAGTCTGCATACTTGCAGTATGGAATTCAGTTGGTACACACAATTAAAAACAAAAGTTTAAATCTTTTACTTTTATTCAGGCACTGTTAAAAACGGAATAATCATGACTTGGGTCATATGTGTGCTTTAAACGTGCTTTAATTAAAGTACATAACTTAGTAAATTTAATTTGTTTATTTATTATGTATTAAAGTTTCTTATAATAAATGAAAACATTGTGATTAAAATTGTTGTGGGTTTTGCATATAAGATGGCAAGTTTAAAGGTTTTAGCCAAAATGTCTTGCCTTGGCACAAACTTGAAAAGCACTAACACCACAGACATTTGCATCTAATTCAGCATCCTGACAAACTGGAAACCACAATTAAACAGTAGATTTTTTACTGTGTAAATTTTTGTAGTTGGCATGAAATGTCCCAAACATTAAAGCAAAAGAGACAAGATGTAGCATTCTTATTCTTCTCTATGTAACAAAATTATTCTCCAGTATGCAAAATGGGGACAAGTATCTCCAAGTTACTTGCTTTACTGACAGCTCTTAAAAGTACACGAGGGTATGACCCAGGACCAGTTTCATTACAATAAAACAAAACCAGTTTTTCTGCTAGTTAGGATTATAAAGACAAATCAGGTAACAACTTCAGTCATACTAAATGTTAGATTTTTATGGTGATTTATATTGTTTGCTAAAAAAAAAAAAAAAAAAAATTACAATGGTCAAATATGTTGTTAATCATTTTGACAGTGTGATTTTGAGTATTATAGCAGTAAAACACCAGAATTACTTACTGTTTTATCAGTAAAAGAGGTAGACTCAGAGGGCACAATGTCATTATATGGAAGCTGAAGTGGAAGTTTTTTCATTTCATCTTCCTTGTCCAGATGAACAACCTAAAAATATGAGTAAGGGAAACTTAACCAAATCTTACAAATACTGTTTTGAATTAATGGATTTAATCAAAATTTTGTGAAAAGCCCTTCTAAAAATGTATGTTAAAGCAGCAAGGGGGACAAATGCATATTAAGGCTTATGTTTTTGTAATGGTATGTCGAACAAACCCATGGCCAGGCACATTCAAATGAGAAGCGGCAAAAATGCTTTTGCACTGGCTGTGCCCTTATGAAGTAAGTGCACCGCACACTTTTGCCACGTTGAGCTCGTGTTTTTTTGCACTTGCCTTGCCGCTCAAAGTTCACCTAATTGAACTTTGACACAGTTTGTCGCTGACTTTTTCAAACGACGTCTAATAAGACAAACTGTTTGATATGACACAGTAAAAGCTACTTAGTCCGTAAGAACAATGCTTAACGTTAACAAAACTTGGTGACTTATTGTGTTAAAACAATAACCAAGGATTTCCATTAGTGGAGAGAACTTATGACCAGTAATAATTAAAACAGGTTTAGTGTTCCTATGTCGTTTTTTTAATACATTAAGTCCCTTTAAGCTTTTTTTAATGATAAGTGTTTTAGACTCTTCCAGAGAAGCTGATTCTTCTTAGCACCGCGAGCTATAACACAAGTTTAAAAGTAAAACAGGAGGAAAATACAGCTAAACACAGATACATGTGGACACTTTCAAAGTGGATTTGAATTGTTGAAGTGTTATTCCACACAAATGCATATTTGTTTCGTGGTGCACTGATGACATTTTACTGCACCGCTCAAACCAAACACTGAGCAAAGCGGCGGTTTGCATGGTTTTGTTGCTTCTCATGTGAATGTGCCCTTACATTCAGGTGAGCTATCTCGCTGCAATACAGATCAGTCTGTTTGTACATTATCTGTCATGACTCTGGCTTGTTGATCATTGTAGAGATTATTTTGAAAACAATGGGAAACTCACAATTGTAACCTTATGCTGAAACAAATTTTGTCTTGATTGTCAGCCACCAAAAATCAGGTCTGACAAATTACAAGCTGCTGAAACATGGTGATAGTTTTCACAGTTAACATTTCACAATGTCAAGACGGCTGTGCAAAAGGCTCTAAAACTGTCACTGATCACATAGACAAAGAAAAGACAAAAATAAGGGTGTATTTCTGGCATGGAAGCCTATAAGCCTGTGGTGATTGACTATGGACAGTGTCAATGTCTTTAACATATGGCTGTTACTTTACCAGTTGTAAACTGTGCTTAATCTTATTTGAGTGGAGTATCTTTAATTCATAAGTGCTCCTGTCCCTTAAATTTGTATTTACCTTTTTTACACTTACTTATGCATTACCAAAAATGCATGCCAGTCAGACTCTTATTATTACTCAAATTAGTTATAAATTCATAAGTTTATTATTATTAGTCAATAATATATTTATTTTTTAGTGGAACTAGTGGTGGCTTTTAGTGGTGGCTTTGTACATTCAGGACACTAAACTGTGCTTTTTCCATTGGTTGTTGGTCTACTTAATGGACTAAAATAATGTATTCATTGTCTGTTTTACTAATGCTTTATCTTTTCGTGGTGTCGTGGTGGGTGCAATTCACTGGGAGAAAGGTAGGAAACACCCAGAAAGGTCACCATGACAGGACAAACACATACACACACCTAAGAACAATATAGCTCCAATTGGCCTGACTGCATGTCTTTAGACTGTGGGATTAAAATCTGAGCACCCAGAGGATACCATACAGACATTGGGAGATCATGCAAATTCTACACAGAAAGTACCCAGTGCTACCCACTGAGCCACCCACACTGAAAATCACCATGTGCTATTTGCTTCACGCCACATCCAACTATTTTGCTCAACCTTAGTACCTTAGTACTTTATTTAAATATTTAATTTATTTTTCTACTCAACAAACACAGCTTAAGACACAGCATTCTCACATACTGACTATATAAAGTACAATTTCACAAGTTGGCAGCACATTTATGAAGCCTTTACAGTGTCATTTTCTTAGTCATGCTTTTATAAACAGTCATTGTCGTCATTATTGCAAAGACATATATAAAACTCTTTGTCAATTAACCATTTTAGTAATTACTGTGCAGAAAATATCCTACCTGTATCTCATCACATGTCAGGCCTCCTTTTATTTCACTGTTCTTCTTGGGTTTGTGAGTAGGTGGTATGTCTGTTCTGTTAAAGTTAAAGAGAAAGATAAACCAGAGTTATATCCACCACCCACAGCATGCTTTCATACTGGCCCTAGTTTCACCCTATCTGAAGCCAGCATAATGAAAAGTGATGTTAGCACCTTTCTCCTTTCTCTACATGGACAGATTCATCATGTAAACAAGGAAAAGAGGAGAGAGAGAGAGACAGAGAAAGGAAGGACTTTAAATACATGGTAGGTAAACCAGTATTCTCCAACATTACAACACATACAGTAATTTAAAAGGATATGTCAGTTAAAATTACAACATTAAAATTTTTAGGATGTAAAACATATATTAGTGACTAAGTGGTGAAAAGTGGTAAAGCTCATGAGTTCTCTCTTTATATAGATATTAATATTGATATATTGTAAACATTTGTAATCTCTTGTTAAATTACACCATTAAGCCCAGAGAGGTCATCCCATTAGGACTGATCCCTGTTAAAGTTCCATGATTTTATTAAAGAAGCTTTTTTTGTATTTACCCCTGGTATAGTTTTTAAGCACTGTCTGGATTCTGACTTTAATTCCACTTTGGCCTTTTGTATATTTTCCTAGATTTTTCTGGATTAAATCCTAGGCCGCAGCCAAAGACTTTTTAGGAAGTTCAACTTCTACATACATTTTATTTGCAACTTAAGCTCCACGACCACACCATACTCCACCCAGAGCAGATGTTTGGCCCGGGATGATGGGTTGGATGAGGCCAGACACATAAGAGAGCTTGGGTAATACAACGGATTTGCAATCTCTTCAAAAATTGAGTCAAGAAACAGGAAAACTACAGAGGCAAAAGTACCAGGTTAGAAATGCAATCAAAACATGACACACCAGCTACACGATCCATCAATGTTTTGAGACACAATTGGAGATCGATGTTTCTCCTTCCAACCTTGAATTAAACAAGGATAATCTGAAATGGTTAACTAAATCACCTTTACCCTTAATAAACAATTATGTTTTAAAACCTCTCTCTGATCAAAATAAGGCAAATGCAGCACTGGCACATCAAGCACAAGGAGCCAAACTCAGAGATGGTCTGTATAGATTTGCGTTCAAATGCAGCGCATTAGCACTAGATGCCCACTAGATTCCTTGAGATATAGCTCATACAGAACCCCTAAGTCTTGACATGTGCTCCCCTATGCTGGTTGAAAGAGGGGTCCCGATTAGTTACATTCTGTTGGCCTGCAATGACTTAAAATGTGAAGAATGGTGTAAATATTTTTACTCCTTTTCAGTAGGTGCAAATTTGTCTGATACACCCAGGGAGATTGTCAAACAAAAGGGTGCAATTCCCTTTAATACTTCAACTAAAAAAAAATTACAAAGTGTGAATACTAAAGAGTGGAATCTGTTATAGTTGCAGAAGGAGGGAGAAAACAGTGTCCATCAACTCATGGCCATATATTAATATTATGGATTGACTAAGAAAAGATTATTAAACAGATTAAATTTATATTAATTTTCTTATTATCTCTTAAACCTCCATATTTTTCTGCTGGATGTTTATTAAAGTAATGAACATTTTAATATTTAAGGCTACACCGATGAGGCATAACATTATGACCACCTTCCTAATATTGTGTCGGTCCCCCTTTTGCTGCCAAAACAGCCCTGACCCGTGAAGGCATGGAACCCACAATGTATTCTGACACCTTTCTATCAGAACCAGCATTAACTTCTTCAGCAATTGGAGCTACAGTAGCTCGTATGTTGGATCGGACCACACGGGCCAGCCTTTGCTCCCCACATTCATCAGTGAACCTTGGCCGCCCATGACCCTGTGCCGGTTTACCACTGTCCCTTCCTTGGACCACTTTTGATAGATACTGACCACTGCAGACTGGGAACACTCCACAAGAGCTGCAGTTTTGGAAGTGCTCTGACCCAGTCGTCTAGCCCAGTGTTTCCCAACCTTTTTTGCACCACGGACTGGTTTCATATAAGATTCACTGAGGAAGGGAGGATTTAATAATATTGCTTACAAACAATGTAAAATGAGCTTTTTTCGCTGCAACAAAATGCTACTCCCACCTAATTATTAATTATTTCTGTGCGGCCCGGTAATAAATGAAACCGGTGCTTAAAGACCACTGGTCTAGCCATCACAACTTGACCCTTGTCAAACTCGCTCAAATACTTACGCTTGCCCATTTTTCCTGCTTCTAACACATCAACTTTGAGGGGAAAATGTTCACTTGCTGCCTAATATATCCCACCCACTAACAGGTGCCATGATGAAAAGATAATCAGTGTTATTCACTTCACCTGTCAGTGGTCATAATGTTATGCTTAGTCGGTGTTTGTTTCCTGGGTCACAGTGAAATAGTCAGACTTTTTAATAATCTGTAGTTATTTTTTCTTTTCTTTTTTTATAAGTATAATAAAGTTTAGAACACATATTAAGTTTTAAATAGAATACAAAACAGATGTGAAATTATAAAATCCATGGTGTATATTTTCCATTTATTGGAACATAAACAAGCAAAGACTTTTTAGTGAAAACATCTGGATTATTTGTTGACTTTCCAAATAATTTCGTTTGACAGGGCATCAGATGAGAAGCTGCTAAGCAGTTGCCACAAAGATAAAATCTTTTCCCTCTAACATGTTAGCAGTCAGATGTAATTCAATTCATCTGAATGGATACCACATCAAAGGTAATGAAGCTGAGAGAGAGAGAGAGAGAGAGAGAGAGAGAGAGAGAGAGAGAGAGAGAGAGAGAGAACAAGTGTGTGCTCTGTAGATATAGCAGGAGGTTATGCATGTATGAGCACAGGCTCTTGAAAAAATAAAAAGCACATTTCCATTGGGCTTACTAAATAATACGACTTTGGTTTTGGCAGTTATTCAATTATGTGCTTTAAATTCAAGTGCTTTAGAAATCTTTTTATTGTTTTTTTAAAAATCGTAAAATGCCACCTGGATTTTGAACACAGGAACTAAGATCCTCACTAAATGTTCTAAATCTGATCTCTAAATCTGTTGTAGCCCAGTGGGTAGAGCATATCAATCGGAAGGTTGTGGGTTTGAACCTGGTCTCTGCCATGTAGCCACTGTTGAGTCATTGAGCATGGCCTTTAACCCTCTAATCTCCAGGGGTGCAATACAATAGCTGATCCTGTGCTCTGACCCCAGCTTACAAACAAGCTGAAATATGCAGAGAAGAAT
Organism: Trichomycterus rosablanca; assembly: GCF_030014385.1. Taxonomy (NCBI): domain Eukaryota; kingdom Metazoa; phylum Chordata; class Actinopteri; order Siluriformes; family Trichomycteridae; genus Trichomycterus; species Trichomycterus rosablanca. The sequence goes on along the minus strand of NC_085998.1, from coordinate 20,114,066 downwards.
TTCATTGTACTATGGATTTATACACTGCTCAGGCATAACATTATGACCACCTTCGTAATATTGTGTTGGTCCCCCTTTTGCAAAATACGCAACAAACTGCAATGCACTGTGTATTCAGACACCTTTCTATCAGAACCAGCATTAATTTCTTTAGCAATTTGAGCTACAGTAGCTCGTCTGTTGGATCGGACCACCAGACCAGCCTTCGTTCCCCATGTGCATCAATGAGCCTTGGACGCCTATGACCCTGTCACCGGTTTACCACTGTTCTTTCCTTGGACCACTTTTGATAGATACTGACCACTGCAGACCGGGAACACCCCACAAGAGCTGCAGTTTTGGAGATGCTCTGACCCAGTTGTCTAGTCATCACAATGTGGCCCTAATACATCCCACCCACTAACAGGTGCTGTGATGAAGAGATAATCAGTGTTATTTATGTCACTTGTCAGTGCTCATAATGTTATGTCTGGTCGGTGTATACATATATACAATAAATCTAAACCCCATCTCTGGAAAAGTTCTCTTGTACCTTTCTTCAAATTTTGAAATTTTCTATGTTTTGATAGACCAACTAAATGCGAACTAGATGCCTAATTAGTCCAAAACGTCCAAAAAAAGTTAACATAATATTTAACTTACTGCATTTTAAAACATTTCACAATAAGCAGGTGAATTGGTAACAGGTAAGAGTATTATGAATCATGGTATAAATGGTTGTGGCAAACAGTTCAAAAAGAAGGTTTATCATGCAAGATAAAAAATGGTCTTTTACCATTTACTTTGTATACTATTGTGAAAAGATGTGTGTAGGGCAAGGTCAAAACCATTACTGAATGTGCATGACCTTCGAGCCCTCAGATTGCATGACACACTGTCATGCTTCTGTGATAAATACAGCCACTTAGGTCTTAAGAGTACTTCAAAAAAAATCTTACTTAACAAAGTCTGCCTCTGCATCAAGAAATTCAGTCAGGTTCTCTGAGCCCGAGTTCATTTTATACAGACTGATAGAGAGTGGTGTGGTTAGATCAACTGAAAGACGTGTGCTGTAGTTAGATGCTCATGCAGGGACATCATAGCACACTGAGTCACTACCAGGACTATCAGGACAGAGTCATGATGCATGATCTGTCACTCTGTTAACGGAACCTAAATGGCACATCTGTGAATATTTACTGCACAGAACACATTTATAATTGTCTAATATCTCATGTATATTATATATCTTTATTTTATTTATTATGTACAAGTATTGTACAGGCGGCATGTTGGCTAAGTGGGTAGCACTGTCGCCTCACAGCAAAAAGGTTCTGGGTTCGATCCCCAGGTGGGGTGGTCCGGGTCCTTTCTGTGCAGAGTTTGCATGTTCTCCCCGTGTCTGCGTGGGTTTCCTCCAGAAGCACCAGTTTCCTCCCACAGTCCAAAAACAAGCAGTCAGGTTAATTGGAGACATTGAATTGCCCTATAGGTGAATGGGTGTGTGTATGTGTGTCTGATGGACTGGCGACCCGTCCAGGGTGTTACTGTGTGCCTTGCACCCATTGAAGAGCTGAGATAGGCCCCCCCCCCCGGGACCCTGATTGGATAAGCGTATCTATCTATCTATCTATCTATCTATCTATCTATCTATCTATCTATCTATCTATCTATCTATCTATCTATCTATCTATCTATCTATCTATCTATCTATCTATCTATCTATCTATCTATCTATCTATCTATCTATCTATCTATCTATCTATCTAAAACAGATTTCGAGATTTTAGAGAGACATCTGTTGCCATCACAACGATGCCTGTTCTCAGAAGTCCATGATTATTTCAGTAACACAATGCCGGGCTTTATTGTGCAAGGGATAATGTGGCTTTACAAACATAGAGAGGGTGTGCTTGACTGGCCTACCTGATTCAGACAATGGCAATCAGAAACTCTTAAGTAGATCAAGTCTTGTTTCAAATAAAAATGTGCAGAAATTCCACTTACAAAACTGCAACCATTAGCATCTTTAGTCCCCAGACAATTAAAAAGTGAAAATAATTGAGCATTTGATGCAACACAGATGTAAACATGCACCTTTTTAAGTGTGTTGCAGGCATCAAATACAAGTAAGTTGGTTATGGGGGCATGGACGATAGAATGGCACCCTGTTCCAAGGTACATGTGCCTTCCGCCCAGTGTTTCCCAGTGAACCCAGACCCGCCAAGACCCTGACCATGATGAAGCATTTGATAAAAGTTATATGAAATAAAATAATTAAGGAGAAGCATTGTCATTCTGGAATATAGAAACATCATCAGTAATGTGATGAAGGTCCACATCATTACAGAGTCCCCCACCACATTTAACACATTTGATAGGAGATATTTTAGCTTCCCATTAACATTTTTACTTACACCAACTTACACTATATGCTCCTTGCTCTTAAAACAGCCTCCACTTTTGACGGTTTTGGATTTTGGCGAATGTGTGCCAGATCAGTGTGTAATCAGTCATTAGAGCATTTGTTAGGTCAGGCATTGATATTGGACACAAACACATAGCTAACAATTGATGTTCCCATTCATGCCAAAAAGGTTCAGTGGGGTTAAATACAGGGCTCTGTGAAGGCTATTGGAATTCCTCCATACAAAACCCATTAAATTATTTCCTTTATGGATCTCACTTTCTGCCAGGGTCACAGTCATGCTGCAGAAAAGAGTTTCTCTATTTCCCTATAATTGTTTATTTCCTATAACTGTTTGTATAGTATATATACACTGATCAGCCATAACATTAAAACCACTTCCTTGTTTCTACACTCACTGCCCATTTTATCAGCTCCACCATATAGAAGTACTTTGTAGTTCTACAATTACTGATTGTAGTCTATCTGTTTCTCTACATACCTTTTTAGCCTGCTTTCACCCTGTTCTTTAATGGTCAGGACCCCCACAGAGCATGGTGGTGGTGTGTTAGTGTGTGTTGTGCTGGTACGAGTGGATCAGACACAGCAGCGCTGCTGGAGTTTTTAACCCTTGTATTGTGTTAGAAAGCTGCCCACATCTTTATTGTTAGCGGGTCAAATTTGACCCGATTTAAATCAGCCTGAAAATACTCAAAAACAATAGTTATCATCTAATTTTGTTTCTCACCTCATAGCTAACTTAGTTTGTATTTAAATCCATGTAAACACTGTTTTCAATTTTATTTTTTTGGCTCCATAAACTTTTCATCTCACAATATACCACTCATTTTGAAAAAAAAAAAAAAACTGTTTAAATTCACTATAGTGAATTTCCTATAGTGAAGAAACAATGTAAGGATATTATCTGTCTTTTTTTTTTTTTTTTTTTTTTTTTTTTTTTTTTTTTTTTTTTTTATTATTATTTTTTTTTATCTAAACATTATTATCTATAGTGACATCAGTGCTGCTATGGGTCAATTTTGACCCGTATAGATTTTTTCACTTTTTCATAAAACCAACTTTATTTTACTCAGAATAGCAGGTGTAAATTGAAAATTAAACTATAAATTCAACATTGAAAAACAATATTTTGTGTGTGTGTGCTTATGTGTGTGCATGTGCGTGTGTGTGTGTTGTTTATATGCATATATCACAGTATGTGATTGTTTTAGTGTGCTCCTTGCAGATGTGTTTCTTACATGTGTGGCAAGTGATGCTAGTTTTTTTGTTCTTGTTGGAGGGGCAGGACTGGCACCTCTTTCTCTTGTTCCCCCTGGCATCGCCTGTCTGGTTCCTTGTGCAGGATGCTGGTGTGGGTGTAGCCTGAAGCACGCTCACCAAATTGACAGAGGCTTGGGTTCAGGGCAGCTGCTGGCATCTTTCAATGTGGGGATATACCAGAGTCCTCCCCAACTCCTCCAGAAAAAGCCTCCTTTTGAAGGTTTTTCTGATGTTCCATCCAGGATTTATTTCCGTCCACACCACAAATGCATTGTATGCAGAAACATACAATATATTATAAAAGACTGCCATTGGCCACCTTTTAGTCTTTTGCTTGCATGTGTATGTGCCAGTGACCTAATCCAGGATCATATCTGGCTTTTTGTCCTCCCTACTGCTCACAGCAGCATCCTTGTGGAGAGTGGACATCACAATGACATTTCTGGGTTTTTTTGGACAGTTTGACACAATTGTGGTTCTCTCTAAGAATGCGAACCTCGACGAGAGAGGTGCCCTGTCCTTTGTTCCAAGAAGTGCAAGAGAAAGCTCAGGTTTGTTTTTCCTGACCATTCCCACCATGGTCAGCTTCTTCTTCAGCAGTTCTTGGTCATAGAACGTGAAGAAATTATCGCATGTTATATTGTGCCCCTGAAGACCATTTGTCACGTCTAGGACCACTTGCTTGTGTGTCTGTGTGTCTCTCTCTCTGTGTGTGTGTGTGTGTGTGTATATGTGTGTGGTGGGGCAAATTAAGCCATATTTGATCCACAGAGCAACCCACACCTTTTATGTGATGTATGCAACAGCCAGTATTCTATGCTGGGTCATATTTGACCCATAACACCACAAATGTCCCTTTTTTTATTAGAGACATTCAGAATGGACTAAAATTATGAAAATTTATTTTGTTGTGTTAAAATAGCTGTTTCTGAGGATATCATGAAATATTGTTCCAATACAAAAAAGCAAAGGGTACTTTTTACATACCTGAACTTAAAAACACAACTTGACCCAAACACAACATAAGGGTTAAAAACCGTGTCCACTCACTGTTCACTATTAGACACTCCTACCTAGTTGGTCCACCTTGTAGAGGTAAAGTCAGAGACAATCGCTTATCTATTGCTGCTGTTTGAGTTGGTCATCTTCTAGCTCTTCATCAGGACGCTGCTCACAGGGCGCTGTTGGCTGGATGTATTTTTGGTTGGTGGACTATTCTCAGTCCAGCAGGGACAGTGAGGTGTTTAAAAACTCCATCAGCTTTGCTGTGTCTGATCCACTCAAACCAGCACAACACACACAAACACACCACCACCATGTCAGTGTTACTGCAGTGCTGAGAATGATCCACCACCAAAATAATACCTACTCTGTAGTGGTCCTGTTGGGGTCCTGACTATTGAAGAACAGCATGAAAGGGGGTTAGCAAAGCATGCAGAGAAACAGATGGACTACAGTCAGTAATTGTAGAACTACAAAGTGCTTTTACATGGTAAGTGGAGCTGATAAAATGGACAATGTGTGTAGAAACAGGAGGTGGTTTTAATGTTATGGCTGATCTGTGTATATTCTATTATTTTTTGGTCTTTCGTACAAAAGGTTACTAAATATCAGCCCTGGCCATAGGCACCAGAAGAGGTGCAGGTGTGGGCTGCTGGGACTGAAAAAACTGAGAACAGAGATTTTAAACTAACAAAATGGATAAGAAGCATCACTTGCACATAATATATCAAAAAGAAACTTACTGTATCAGGCTGCACAAGGAGTGGAGGTGTGTACCAAATATAGTACTATATACAACCCAAATCAAACAAGAAGAGACAGTATGGAAAATGCAAAGAAAAATAAATACTACTTGTACTGTTGCGACTCTTTCTCACATCACTTGAAAAATGTTTTGACATCGAGGATACCAAGCGATTTACTGTTTCAGGTTTTATTTTGTCCTATTCTTTTTGCAAACACCTCTTAAGATGTGCAACAGTACAGGTTGCCATTGTTTTTGGTTACAAAATTTTCACACATTCTTTTTTGGGGTAGACAGACAGGCCAGTTTAATACTCATACTCTCTTCTTCAGCAGCCATGTCTTTGAGATTCTGGAGTAACATATGCTGCACAATTTACAATGTACTTTTCTGCATTAATGCTGCCATCACAGAAGTGTAAATTACCTTTGTCAAGGGCACTGACACAATTCCATACCATGACTCACCCTGGCTTTTGAACTTTTTGCTGATAACAGTCTGGATGGTTCTTTTAATCTATGGTCCAGAGCACATGGTGTCTATGTTTTCCAAAAAAGACCTGGAATGCTGATTCTTCTGACCATAATACACATTTCCACTGTGTGATGGTCTATCCCAGATGCGCTTTTGGACATAAGGCTTTTATTTTGCACAGTAATGTTCAAGATGTCCATGCATTTTTCAACAAGACAATGCAAAACCACATGCTGCACACATTACAAAGGCATGGCTGTGGAAGAAGAGGGTACGGGTACTGGACTAGCCTGCCTGCCGTCCTGACCTGTCCCCAATTTTAGGAAGTTTGAAAAATGCGACAACGACGACCCCGTACTGTTGCACATCTTAAGACGTGTTTGCAGGAAGAATGGGACAAAATAAAAGCTGAAACACTAAATCACTTGGAATCCTCGGTGCCAAAACGTCTTTAAAGTGTGGTGAAAAGGAATGGCAACAGTGGTAAATGCTTTACTGTCCCAACTTTTTTTGGAATGTGTTGAAGGCTGGAAATGTAGGAATGGACGTTTATTAATAAATGAAATTAAGTTGAGCTGACAAAACATGAAATATGAGAATATTCATTCTGTCTGTAATGAAATAAAAGTCAAAGTAAATGTGAGAAACTCTGTGTTTTTTATTATTTGCATTTTCTATGGTTTCCATGCCAACTTTTTCTGTTTTCTGTATGAAATCTTGTGTGTGAATTGAGAGATAAAACTCCAACTTGACTGCTGAGAAGTCTTTTTTGCTTTTTTTTACAGTTTGATACAGCGAGCATATTTTTCAGTCTCTCTGTGCACTTTTCAACCAAATTAAATTGTTCATTTGATTTGTGTTGCATCAGTCTTGTAGATTCACTTGGCAGCGACCACTTCCCACATGACTCTGCCGAGACTGGGTCATACAATTGAATAATAAATTGTCTGTATTTTTCTCCTGTAAAGTGTATTTTCTTTATCTGTTTTGTTAAATCACTGGTACATACAATAATGAAATGCATTTTAGTACTAAAACTAACATAATATAAACATAACTAAAACTAAGCTTTCCTATAATAGTGCAGTTTCTGTGGTCAGTAAATGCAGTTGGTGGGTTTGCAGATAAAACTAGAAATGCTCTGTTAGTGCTGTTAAGAGCAGCTTTTTTTCATCAAAGTAATTACTAGTGTTTAGCTCCATTATCTACTGTAGTGTTTGTATGTGTGTTGATTAAATCTTGTCCCAATTGTATCGTTTCAGATTAGAAACATTTCTAATTTAGAACATGTGCAGCTCATGGGCTTTTTAATAACACCATCATTTTATTCTTGTTCAGTTATTTTATTTCTTTTTCCCACAGAGAGCTGAAACAGAGAAAAACACGTAAATTAATCTTGTATCTGCATCGCACCCTGCTGAAATTTTAACCACATGCACTTAAACTTGAGTTTAAAAGTGTCTCTGGTATGGCAGAATGAAATCTCATTACTGTATCGTGTATATTGTGCCAACCGAATGACCAGCTTTTTGTGTTGCATGTAGTTTTCAGTTGTTTTATGCTAATATTTGTGCGACAGTAATTAGTAGTAAAATGTAGTGTTTCTTTCAATTACTTTTATTTCATTGCAAACAATATGAACCCAAGGTTTTTTTTTATTTTTGTCTGGTGAACTTCATTTTATTTGTTAACATATTTTGCCTGGTCAACTTCATTTTATTTGTTCATTTCTGCATTTCAGGCCTGCAACACATCCCAAAACAAGTTGGCCATGGCAATTTAGGGCTAGTCACAAAGAACCCCCCCCCCCCCCCCCCAAAAAAACAAAACAAAAAAAACAATAATAATTACATTATATCGGAAACGATGATGTCAACAGGTGATTGTAATCACTACAAAAGCAGTATCTACTGAAGCCAAAGTTGTTAAGGAGCAAATATAGGCAGAGGATGTCCAGTTTGTGTGTTGAAATTAAGGCTGGCTCGATACCACTTTTTTATGTCCGAGACCGATACTGCAAATTGAGTATCTGCCGATACCAATCCGATACTGTCATTTCTCCTCTCAAACAACTAAGCAGTAATAATACATGTCTCAATGCACCATGGTTAAACTAGCTATCTAAATAACAATGTTCAGACTGTGAAACAAATATTCTAAAGGAATAAATACTGTACAGAACCTACATCACACTTATGCAAAACTGCTGTTTTTATTTTAACTTTTACACAGAACATTTAGCAGCATTTTTTTCTTCTTTAACAGCACCTTACAAACATTTAAAATAAAATTTAAAGTGCAACTTTATCTGTATTTAACAAATAAATTATAATTTCAATATAAAATTCTAGATCTGTCAACTCTCAAGTCTTCACATTGAAGAGGCAGCAAAAAATTATACAATAAATAATAAAAAATATTATTTATAAACAATAAAAATGAAACAATTAAATAATAAAAAAATAAACAAAGGTATCTATCTTGTCCCGGCTTGGAGATCTCTCACATCCTCAACGATTAAGCCATTAGTGTTATGAAATAAAACAAACTACACAGATGTCCCATTCAAAATCCAGCAGGGTTTTTTAATAAGTGTGCTTTGGTTTTAATAATCTAAAAACGTGACAGAACTTTAATAGAAAATCTCAACCAAACACTGCGTCAATTCTAATTGGTCCATCGCCTTTGATTGACATCCACATCTTTCAATTGTAGACACTTTATACGACATGCTGTAAAACAGTGTTTTTAGATGTGGCAGTAGTAGATGATTTTTTTAAATGCTAAAAGTTTAAGTAGATCAGTGTGTTTTAATTTCTGAATGGTCTTATTTACATTAAGCAACAGTATCGGATCAAATTATACATTTTTTTCCTTCCGATATCCAATCCAGTGATTTAGATGCCAGCCCTAGTTGAAATGTTTGAAAATCTTACACAAAAAATGGAAAAATTTTGCATATTTCTCCATGATATATAGTCCATAATATCATAAAACTATTCAATGATTAAAGAGGAATTTCATTGCGTTAAGGGCAAGGATGCAAAACCAACGCTGAACACCTGTGAGCTCTGATTTTTTAAACGCCATTGCATCGAGAACCATCATTTATCAACAGCTGATATAACCACATGGACAAGAGATTACTTTGGCAAACCTTTGTCATGCACTGCAATACAAAGTTCATTCACAAATGCCATTTAAAACTTTACTGTGCAAAAAAGAAGCCTTAAGTTAGCCATGTCCAGAAGTGGCGTTGAGTTCTTTGAGCTTGAGATGGACCATCACACAGTGGATTGTACTGTGGTCAGATGCACTAAGTACTTTAGATCTGTATTGGAAAAAAATGAACATGTGCTCCAAACTAAAGACAAAAAGGACCATCCAGACTGTTATCAGCAACAAGTCCAAAAGCCAAAGTCTGTCAGTATGGAACTGTGATAATTTACACTTCTGTGATGACAGCATTAATGCAGAAAAGTACATTGAGATTTTGGAGTAACACATGCTGCCCTCAAGGCATCATTTCAGGGACTTCCATGCATCTTTAACAAGAAAATGCAAAACCACATGCTAGTATGTCTGTGGAAGAAGAAGGTTTGGGTACTGGACTGGCCTGCTAGAGTAAATGTGTGGAAAATTTCTAAATGAAAAATATGAAAAGTGTTGTGAGAAGAAAAGGCAACAAAGTGGTAAATACTGTACTGTCCCAACTTTTTTGGGAATGTGTTGCAGGCCTGAAATGCAGGAATTGATGTACACCGACCAGACACAACATTATGACCACTGACAGGTGAAATGAATAACACTGATTATCTCTTCATCACGGCACCTGTTAGTGGGTGGGATATATTAGGCAGCAAGTAAACATTTTATTCTCAAAATTGATGTGTTAGAAGCAGGAAAAATGGGCAAGTGTAAGAATTTGAGTGAGTTCGACAAGGGCCACATTGTGATGGCTAGATGACTAGGTCAGAGCATCTCCAAAACTGCAGCTCTTGTGTGGTGTTCCCGGTCTGCAGTGGTCAGTATCTATCAAAAGTGGTCCAAGGAAGGAACAGTGGTAAACCGGCGACAGGGTCTTGGGCTGCCAAGGCTCATTGATGCACATGGGGAGCAAAGGCTGGCCCGTGTGGTCCAATCGAAACAGACGAGCTACTGTAGCTCAAATTGCTGAAGAACTTAATGATGGTTCTGATAGAAAGGCGTCAGAATACATAGTGGAGTCCATGCCTTGACAGGTCAGGGCTGTTTTAACAGCAAAAGGGGGACAAACACAATATTAGGAAAATGGTCATAATGTTATGCATGATCGGTGTATAGGGATATAAAGAAAAAGAACCTGACCACACAAAACATTAAATATCTTGGGTTCATACTGGCTGCCATTAAACAAGTCAAAGTAAATGCAAGAAACACTGTTTTTTTTTTTTTTTGCTTTTTCCATACTGTCCCAACTCTTTCTGATTGTCCACTTATTAAGCAGTCATTTGGGAGCTTACATGGCTATAAAATGTCATCTTCAGTCATTGTGCTACTGTAATCATTCAGTTTTGTTTTTTTCTTTAGTAAATTTTTAATAACTGCATTATCCTAATTAGAAATACAAGTTTGGCAGGCACCCTACACTCACCCACTTATGCACTCACTCACTTACTCACTCACTCACTCACTCACTTAAAAACAGAATATCTGGGAAAAAAACCCACACATAGACGCAAAGAGAACATTGCAATCCTTACAAGGCAGTTAAGGTTTAACTCAGATGACCCACTCAGGTGATCAAATCAGTTGTCTTTAATTAAAAAGCTTTTTGATATAATTAAAAGGCTTTTTGATATAATTAAATGATTTTGACATGTTTTTAATTTATTAGGATTTTAACGTCATGTTTTACACACTTTGGTTGCATTCATAACATAAACTGATTAATCAGTTAATCAGACAAACTTGTATACTCTCATTTGCATGTCTTTGGACTGTGGGAGGAAACCGGAGCTCCTGGAGGGAGCCCATGCAGACACGGGGAGAACATGCAAACTCCACACAGAAAGGACCCAGACCACCCCACCTGAGGATCGAACCCAGGACCTTCTTGCTGTGAGGAGACAGTGCTACCCACTGAGCCACAGTGCTGCCAACATTTAAATGTAAGGTCATAGTATTTTATATGTTTAATAATATTTTGTACTTTGTCCAATTATATCACTATAGCTAGTCTAATTCAAATTCACTAGCTTTTCAACTGATGCCTTTAAACCCAGTATTATCAAGGACAGGAGTAAGTGTTATTCGCCAACATTGATTTTAATAAGGGTGTGTTTTGATGCAGTGAAGCAAAGATATATGCTGATCAGCCATAACATTAAAAACCACCTCCTTGTTTCTACACTAACTGTCCATTTTATCAGCTCCACTTAATATATAGAAGCAGTTCGAAGTTCTACAATTACTGACTTAGTCCATCTATTTCTCTACATACCTTTATAGCATGCTTTCACCCTGTTCTTCAATGATCAGGACTCTCCCAGGACCACCACAGAGCAGGTATTATTTGGGTGGTGGATCATTCTCAGCGCTGCAGTGACACTGACATGGTGGTGGTGTGTTAGTGTGTGTTGTGCTGGTATGAGTGGATCAGATACAGCAGCGCTGCTGGAGTTTTTAAATACCATGTCCACTCACTATTAGACGCTTTTGCCTAGTTGCTCCACCTTGTAGATGTAAAGTCAGAGACGATCACTCATCTATTGCTGCTGTTTGAGTTGGTCATCTTCTAGACCTTAATCAGTGGTCACAGGACGCAGCCCACGGGGCGCTGTTGGCTGGATATTTTTGGTTGGTGGACTATTCTCAGTCCAGCAGTGACAGTGAGGTGTTTAAAAACTCCAGCAACATTGCTGTGTCTGATCCACTCATACCAGCACAACACACACTAACACACCACCACCATGTCAGTGTCACTGCAGTGCTGAGAATGATCCACCACCCAAATAATACCTGCTCAGTAGTGGTCCTGAGAGAGTCCTGACCATTTAAGAACAGCATGAAAGGGGGCTAACAAAGCATGCAGAGAAACAGATGGACTACAGTCAGTAATTGTAGAACTACAAAGTGCTTCTATATGGTAAGTGGAGCTGGTAAAATGGACAGTGAGTGTAGAAACAAAGAAATGGTTTTAATGTTATGACTGATCAGTGTACGTATTACTTACGAATCATGTTTTAACATGATTTTAATTGCTTAAAGTTCCTACAAAAATAACTGAATATTTAAATCAGCCAGATATACCAGCCAAAGCTAGAGTTAATGCTTAGCTTTGTTTAATATAAAGTTGTTTGCAATTACTTTACAGTGACATTTCTTATTGTCAAAGTTTTAGTAAAGTATTACACTACACACAATTCCAAAGAGAGAACATCTCAAGTTGTTTTAAAAACAACTTCAAGAGTCTGTTCTATAGCAATTTAAACAACTTTGTTGATTACAATGAGTTAATCCTATCACATTTAACCATACTCAAAAATAAATGCAATGCTTTATTTCACATCTTTAATAGCACTGTTTAACACTTCTTTTTGAGTGGACAACTAAATATCTCACTTGCTTCAGTGTTTAGCCTTTTAATCTGATGTGGCAATAAATAACATTTCGGTGTACAGCTGCTAGTTATTTTAAAATGTTTTTATATGATGGTATTTTTTATATATTTTCACCACTATATAGTCATAAAGTCAAAGTAAGTTTACTCATATTTAATAAGGTTAACATTACTTCCTTTTCATGAATTCAGATTGAAATAAACATATGAACAGCTTTGAGCTTTGAACATTTTGGCCTATTGCAGTCTTCCACTCTCTGCCATTCACAAATGACTCAGGGTAGGGAAGGAGATTAGGTGGTAAGTTTTTAACTCAGATGACCCAATTTAAATGATCTGATCAAATCAGTTGCCTTTAATTAAATGGCTTTTTGATATAATTAAAAAGCTTTTTGACATGTTTTTAACTATTAAATGTTTATTTATTATGACTTTAACGTCATGTTTTACACACTTTGGTTACATTCATGAATTCAGATTGAAATAAACATATAAACAGCTTTAAGCTTTAAACATTTAGGCCTACTGCAGTCGTCCGCTCTCTGCCATTCACAAATGACTCAGGGTAAGGAAGGACATTAGGTGGGGATAAAAATAGAAACATAACTAATCCCTTCTCTATGAAAGAAGCTTTAGCAAGAGGCAAAATACATAAAAGAAATATATATATAAAAACACTAAATAAGTAAAATATTATTCATATTCCTCTGGTTGAAAAACAACACAAAGTATATAACTTACAATTTGGGATAGTGTACAAACTGTTGCAAATGTATTAATAATAATAAAAAAATAGTTACAACCCCAAATCAGAAAAAGCTTAATAGAAATAAAATAAAAATGCAGAGTTTCTTACATTTACTTTGACTTTTATTTGATTGCAGACAGGATTAACCCAAGATATTTCATGTTTTGTCTGGTCAACTTAATTTCATTTATTAATAAACCTCCATTCCTGCATTTCAGGCCTGCAACACATTCCAAAAAAAAGTTGGGACGGGGCCAATTTAGGGCTAGTAATGAGGTTTGGTACAAAAGCAGCATTCAGGAAAGGCTAAGTCTTTAATGAGCAAAGATAATCAGAGGATCTCCAGTTTGTCAACAAATACGTGAGAAAATGATTGAAATGTTTAAAAACAATGTACCTCAAAGAAAAATAGGAAAGGATTTTCTCTCTCTACAGTGCATAATACAGTGTGTAAAGGTCAAGGGTGCAAGCTTAAGCTGAATGCCCGTGACCTTCGATCCCTCAGGCGGCACTGCATACTGTCCCAACTTTTTTTGGAATGTGTTGCAGGCCTGAAATGCAGGAATGAAGGTTTATTAAAAAATAAGTCAAAGTAAATGTAAGAAACTCTGTGTTTTTTTGTTATTTGCATTTTCCATGTTGTCTTAACTTTTTCTGATATGGGTTTGTAAGTGTTTCTAAGTCAGTGTTAGCATTTAGGATTAGACTTCTTTGGAAAAGGAACAATGACGGATTGTTTAAAGCATTCTGGAACAATGCACTGGGACAGGGAGAGGTTGAAAATGTCTGTGAGCAAGCTGGTCCGTGCAAGCTGGCCGGCGATACCGTCTGGTCCTGCTGCTTTTCTAGTGTTCACCCTCCTGAAAGCTTTCCGTACATCGCTCTTCATAATGCGCTCTGACGGGTCCAGTGTGCATGCCACCGATCACACCGTCAGCGCTATTAGCATTGTAAGCACTGTTAGCACAACCGGCTGCAGCCTCGAAACGAGCATAGAACCAGAGATACATCCACACTCACCAGTCTGGAGAGTGGGCTTTTAAAATCCGTGATTGTTCTCAGTCCATGCTACAGGATTCTAAGGCCACTCTGCTGGAATTGTGACTCTATTTTCCTCCCATAGTGTCGCTTTGCCTCATTCACTGCCTTACACAATTTGTAGGACACAGCTTTGTAGTCATTCATGTTTCCACTGATGAGTACGGATAGTCCACCCATGGCTTCTCATTGGGTAATGTTTTCACTTGTTTTTTGGACGGTATCGTTCACCAGTTTCCCAATAAATCCCACAACCGCTTCCGTAAATACGCTGACGCTATCAGCAGAGCTCTGTCGGAACATATCCCAGTCTGTGGCATCCAGGGCGTCCTGTAGGGCAGCCACAGATTGGTCCATTCACTGTATGACCTCCCTTTGAACCAGTACCTCCTGTTTCAGCCTTTGTTTATATCTAGGCACGAAGAAGATGACGGTATGGTCCGACTTTCCAAACGGTGAATATAACTGTCCTTGAACTGTGTATAGCAGAGATCCAGTGTCCTGTTGCCCCTGGTGGGGCAGGTGATGTGTTGGTAAAAGTTTGGCACTGCATGTTTGAGATTACTGTTGGTAAAGTCACCAACCACAATAATCGCAGTGTCCCGGTGATGAATCTAAAACTATGTGAGAGTTTCATGAAGTTCACACAGTGCAGTGTCTATGTTTGCCTGAGGTGGAATGTAAACGGTGCTGACAATAACCAAAGTAAATTCCAGAGCACAGTAGAAAGGATGAAACTTGAGGGCCAGAAGCTCCAGGTTGGGTGTGCAGGAAAGTGTAACAGTAAAAACATTGGTATTATCGCACCAGCTGCTGTTTACTGTTAGGCACACTCCACCTTCTCTTGACTTTCCCGATTCAATTGTCCTGTCCATGTGGTATACCCAGAAGAACTTGGCCGGCTGTATAACGTGGTTTGGTACCTCTGCGTTCAGCCATGTCTCTGTGAAGCAAAGAAGGTCGCAGTCCCAAATGTCTATCTGGAACTTGATTCTGGCCCGGAGGTCGTCGAGCTTTTTTTTTTTATAGACTGGACATTGGCTGACAGAATGCTAGGCAGGGGAGCTTGGTGTGCTCTAGCCCTCAGCTTCACATCCTTTGTTCCCCCTGGGAATCTCACTCTGCCAGGATGGATCCAAATTTAAATATGATAAAGAGTGAGTGTATTGTAAATTATTAGTAATAGGGGTGTTTCTTCTGTCATAGCTAATGTGAGCTATGGTAAAAAGAAAAGAAAAAAAAAAATATATATATATACAGTGAAGCCCGAAATTATTCATACCCCTGGCAAATTTTGACTTAAAGTTACTTTTATTCAACCAGCAATTTTTTTTTTGACCAGAAATGACACAGGTGTCTTCCAG
Source organism: Trichomycterus rosablanca (assembly GCF_030014385.1). NCBI lineage: Eukaryota > Metazoa > Chordata > Actinopteri > Siluriformes > Trichomycteridae > Trichomycterus > Trichomycterus rosablanca. Next base: position 20,098,427 of record NC_085998.1, on the reverse strand, counting down.
AAGATAATAAGACGATGTACAAGAGGCATCATTATGGAAAAAAATATTTCCCAGCTTTTATTTACATTTGAACAAAAAGTGGCATGTCCAAAATTATTCATACCCTTTGCAAACTGTCACAGTCTATGGGAAAATCCAAAGTTCTATACCATTCCAAATAGTCCAAGCTGTTCTAAAGCATCCTAATGACCCTGATTCATTGGGAACAGCTGTTTTAATCAACTCAACAGGTGAAAAACAGCAACTCTCTGCAGTTGGTTTGTGGACAGTCATGGCTAAGACAAAGGAGCTCACTAAGGACCTGCGGCTGTGCATTGTGGCAGCTCACAAGTCAGGAAAGGGCTATAAGGCCATATCTAAATGTTTTCAAGTTCCAGTGGCTACAGTGCAAAGTATTATTAAAAAATACAAGACATTCCTCACTGTGGAAAATCTCAGAGGATGTGGTCGGAAGCCAAAAGTGACACCTGTGCTGGCCAGGAGGATAGTGAGAGAGGTGAAAAAGAATCCAAGGATCACCACCAAGGCCATCCTGGTGAATCTGGGCTCTGCTGGTGGCAACGTCTCAAGGCAGACAGTCCAACGGACACTGCACACTGCTGGGTTCCACGGACGCAGACCAAGGAGGACGCCACTTCTCCAGAAAAGGCACACAAAAGCTCGCTTGGCCTTTGCAAATGCTCATCTGGACAAAGAAGAAGACTTCTGGTCTTCTGTTTTATGGTCAGATGAAACAAAAATTGAATTGTTTGGCCACAATGATGTATCCTTCATTTGGCGTAAAAAAGGAGAAGCCTTCAACCCTAAGAACACCATCCCCACTGTCAAACATGGTGGTGGGAACCTAATGATTTGGGGGTGTTTTTCAGCCAATGGACCAGGGAACCTAATCACAGTAAACGGCATCATGAAAAAAGATCAATACATCAAGATTCTCAACAACAACATCAGGCAGTCTGCAGAGAAACTTGGCCTTGGGCACCAGTGGACATTTCAGCACGACAACGACCCAAAACACACAGCAAAAGTGGTGAAGAAATGGTTAGCGGACAAAAACATTAACATTTTGCAGTGGCCCAGCCAGAGTCCTGACTTGAATCCAATTGAGAATCTGTGGAGGGAGCTAAAGATCAGGGTGATGGCAAGGAGACCCTCCAACCTGAAAGAGTTGGAGCTCATCGCTAAAGATGAATGGGCAAAAATACCAGTGGAGACATGCAAAAAGCTGGTCAGCAATTATAGGAAGCGTTTGATTGCTGTAATAGCCAATAAAGGCTTTTCTATTAATTATTGAGAAGGGTATGAATAATTTTGGACATGCCACTTTTTGTTCAAATGTAAATAAAAGCTGAGAAATATTTTTTTCCATAATGATGCCTCTTGTACATCGTCTTATTATCTTATTAGACACCTGTGTCATTTCCGGTCCAAAAAAAAAATTGCTGGTTGAATAAAAGTAACTTTAAGTCAAAATTTGCCAGGGGTATGAATAATTTCGGGCTTCACTGTATATATATATATATATATATATACTGTATATATATATATATATATATATATATATATAAGTCGATTAAAAAACACAGAATAAATAAAAATAGACTAAAAGTGGTCGGAGCAGTCGTGACGGCAGCCTACATCACCGGTGCCATCTTGGAGTGAATTTAAAAAGAAAAGTCCTGTCTCTAGTAATCACATACACTGATCAGCCATAACATTAAAACCACCTCCTTGTTTCTACACTCACTGTCCATTTTATCAGCTCCACTTACCATATAGAAGCACTTTGTAGTTCTACAATTACTGACTGTAGTCCATCTGTTTCTCTGCATGCTTTGTTAGCCCCCTTTCATGCTGTTCTTTAATGGTCAGGACTCTCCCAGGATCACTACTGAGCAGATATTATTTGGGTGGTGGATCATTCTCAGCACTGCAGTGACACTGACATGGTGGTGGTGTGTTAGTGTGTGTTGTGCTGGTATGAGTGGATCAGACACAGCAATGCTGCTGGAGTTTTTAAACACCTCACTGTCACTGCTGGACTGAGAATAGTCCACCAACCAAAAACATCCAACCAACAGCGCCCCGTGGGCAGCATCCTGTTACCACTGATGAAGGTCTAAAAGATGACCAACTCAAACAGCAGCAGTAGATGAGCGATCATCTCTGACTTTACAGTGGACAGTGAGTGGACACGGCATTTAAAAACTCTAGTAGCATTGCTGTGTCTGATCCACTCATACCAGCACAACACACACTAACACACCACCACCATGTCAGTGTCACTGCAGTGCTGAGAATGATCCCACCTTAATAATACCTGCTCTGTAGTGGTCCTGTGGGGCTCCTGACCATTGAATAACAGGGTGAAAGCAGACTACAACAGTATGTAGAGAAACAGATGGACTGCAGTCAGTAATTGTAGAACTACAATTGCTTCTATATGGTAAGTGGAGCTGATAAAATGGACAGTGAGTGTAGAAACAAGGAGGTGATTTTAATGTTATGGCTGATCAGTGTAAGTTCTATTGGAATCTTGGTCTGTTGTAAGAGTGTTGATTCTGATTTAATCTGGAAATGTAAACAGAAACGGATTCATTTGCTAATTTACATTCTCAAGCAATTACAGACTTGATGTTGGTAAGAATTATTATTGTTGATTTAAACCGGCTTCATTACAGATTTAACATAAAGTAACATTTGCTTGGGGAGAATTATAGAACTGGTAAATGAATTTTGAATAAAGACAATAGAGAGAGGGAGAGAGATCAAGAATACGAGACTATATGGAATTCTTTTATGAGCCTGTGACTTCCTGCGGATTTTATTAGCAGCCAGTGAGCTCAGAGCAATACAAGTCAAAGGAAAATTAACATTAAGGAAAAATCCAATGCCCTTGGCAACATCTGAATGCAATTCAGCCACATTTGCCAAAACAAAGACACACAGAGATGTGGAAACCAGGTCAACAGCATCTCACAGTTGTAATTTTATTTAACATTACTATAGAAAGACTATTTTCATGTTGCACACATTGCACAACGAAACAAGACCTTCCATATTATGGTCTTATATTACTAAATGTGTGTGAACCAGTAGCAAACCCTGATTTTTAAATCTCAGCCATCTCATCCCTTGCCTCATATGAAAAAAAAAGTACTGCAAATTTTATGTAACGATAAATGAAATGATAGTTCAGTCTTAAAAATGCAATGAGCTAACAGCACAGAGAGTGTTATTACTTAAACAAAATAGCTATTTTAATTTTTTATTATTTTTATTTTTCTATTTTATTTATGCATTTCCTCCCATTTTTCTCCGAATTTAGCGTAGTCAATTTGTCTTCAGCTGCTGGGGGATCCCTGATTGCAGTCAAGTTGGGTATATTGCTCCTCACGCCTCCGACGACCTGTGCTCAGCCCGTAGCGGAACCCTTTTTCACCCATGCATTCTGCACTGGCGCCTCTCTATCTGCTAATCAGGGTCCTTTCACCTCACCCACATAGTCCGGTCATCCCGCCCTAGCAGAAATGTGTCTGCTGCAGGCACTGCCAATTGTGCCCACTAGACAGCGCTCAGCCGACCTCAGTGGCACCACTGAGTTTTAAACCGAGGAGTTCAGAATCTTGGTGCTGGTGTGCTAGCGGAATATCTCACTGCACCACTTGCATCATCACACAAACTTTGTGTGCACTGAGCCAGGGTTTAAAACAAATGACAAACAAAACCAGCAAAATTTTATAAGCCCTTATATCATGACAGCATGCACACAGCCAAGCAACCAATAGCAACAGACACATTGGCTTTAAAAAATGACCAATAATTCAGCATAATGACTGTTTTCCCAAATAAACATTTACATTACACAAAGTGTCAGCAGCAGCCAGAATAAAATCAGCTGGCACAGTGGGAGGAACTTGATATAAACGATAACTCATTAAGAGGGAACTTATGATTGGTCAATTTTACTGGCAATTAAAATTGGACTCTCAGTGAATTACTGTTACTAATTACTCATTTGTAGCTGGACCACCAATCACCAACTTTGTTTCCAGTAACAGCAGAGTTAGTAAAGTTCTGACAGGGAGACAGAAGGGCTTTTTTACATTCCAACACAAGGCAGATATGAAGTATTTATTTGCTTAAATTTGTATTTGTTTAAATGTTAATTGTCAAATTACTCACTTTAAAATATTATGTTGAGAATACACCGATCAGGTTGGTTCCCCTTTAGCTGCCAAAACAGCCCTGCAACTGTGATGCACTGTGTATTCTGACACCCTTCTATCAGAACCAGCATTAACTTCTTTAGCAATTTAAGTTACAGTAGCTCATCTGTTGGATCGGACCACACGGGCATCAATAAGCCTTGGCCGCCCATGACCCGTGGCCGGTTTACCACTGTTCCGTCATTGGACCACTTTTGATAGATACTGACCACTGCAGACTGGGAAACACCCCACAAGAGCTGCAGTTTTGGAGATGCTCTGACCCAGTCGTCTAGCCATCACAATTTGGCCCTTGTCAAACTCACTCAAATCCTTACACTTGTCCATTTTTCCTGCTTCTAACACATCAACTTTGAGTATAAAATGTTCACTTGCTGCCTAATACTATACTAACAGGTGTCGTGATAAACAGATAATCAGTGTTATTCACATCACCTGTCAGTGGTCATAATGTTACGCCTGGTCGGGGTGTATTAGTCCCTCTCTGTTCCCCTTTGATGTGAACACTTCTGGTGATGAACTTGTTGGACATCCTATACCAAATCCATGAGTATTAATGGAACTGTCCTGTTTGCAGCGATGACCCCTGTTCATCTGTTTCCATAACAGTAAAGACTGTTATAAATGCAAAAGGTGTATTTTTGTCAATATAGTGTAAATACCACTTTACATTGAAACAGATTTAGTATGACTGTAATACGACTAGCTCTGTAAGTGCAATGTTAATTGTTTGGTTAAAACAATCTAAATTGGTGAGTAAACTAGAATTTTCTAATATTGCTAAACCCACAATTCCTTTGTTTACTGAAAAAACTAAACAAATGCATTCATGGTAAGAGATGGAAATGTGGTATTACTAGTGACTGAGTTGCCGTTACACTTTAACAAGTATACAGTCCCCTCCACAATTACTGGTAACCCTGGTAAAGATGAGTGAAAGGGTTTGGGATTACTGTTTGCACTCACATTGGGGAGCTTGCACATAGCTATGGTTCTATTGTTTACACCAGAAAACTGCTGTTAGTGCTTAGCAACATCGCTGTTATCCTGGGGAAGTTTCCTGAAACTGAAAAGATGGCATGCCGGTGCTGAACGTTGTGATAGGAGACACTATAAACCTGTCTGTTCATCTGTCATCATGAGGAATGTGAGATCGCTACTCGATAAAATGGATGAGCTGGCGGCGTTGACTCGGCACCATCGGGAATACCGTGAGTGTAGCCTGATGATGTTTACAGAGACATGGCTAACAGAGTTACCACAAGGATTCTAACATTATACTGGATGTTATGCTGACGGCTTTCAAATTCAGCATGCAGACAGGACAAATGAAAGCAGTAAGAGGAAAGGAGGGGGACTCATTGTGTTTATAAATGATAGATGGTGTAACCCATGGCACATCACTATTAAAGAACAAATCTGCAGTATGGGCATTGAACTGTTTGCCGTTAGCATGAGGCTGTATTATTTATCGAGGGAATTCTCGCATGTTATGGTAATAACGGCCTTCACCCCCACTCTGCTGACAAGAACACAACCTGTGACATCCACAATCTGTGACTCAGTCACAAACAGACTGCAGATGCAGCTTTCATAGTCTGTCATCTTTATGTTTGGAGATTTTAATCATGCTTCCCTGTCCTTCACTCTCCCAAACTTATATATGTATCCACCCTTATTGCACCCATCAGCCGCCACAGCTCAGGGCTTTACACCTCTGCTACTGTCACCCAGCACTCAGTCCTGCTCTCCTTTGTCCTTCACTAGAGATCAAGTGAGGAGGGAACTGAGTACAATGTAAGTAAGAAAGGCTGCAGGCCAAAAGAGTATCCACTCTGGGCTTCTGAGACACTCTTTAGACCAGCTGTGTGAGATAGTCCAGATCATCTTGAATCTAAGCTCCTCTTGAAGACATCAGATGTAGTTCCCATTCCAAAGACTGCACACCCCATTGATCTTAATTACTACAGACCAGTGCCACTGACCTATCACCTGATGAAGGTTATGGAATTTACCTTCTTCAAAGATCATTCCCCCATCTTGAAAATACAAGAGACACTGTGTGGATCATGTTCTTTGATCTATCTAGTGCCTTCAACTCCATCAGACCCACTATTCTGAGGAGCAAGATGCAGAGTGTGGAGTGGACTCACCAGATGGACAGCAGACTGACTGACAAACACACCACAGTATGTACAACTTGTGATGGCTGTGTGTTAGACACACATCTCCAGCAGGGGGTCCACAAGGGACAGCCTTGGCCCCTCACCTTTTACACTGCAGACTTCACCCATAACACAGCAATCTGCCACTTACAGAAGTTTTCTGATGACTCTGCTTTTGTCAGCTACTTTTTGGATGGTGATAACAGCGAGTACAGGGAACTTAACAAGAACTTTGTGGACTGGTGTAAGTAGAACTGCCTTCAGGTCAATATGGGTAAAACCGAAGAGATGATTGTAGACTTTTGCAGGACTAAGTTCACTCCACTGAATTTGGTGAACATCCAGGGAATGGATATTGAGACACTGGCACAGTATATGAAGGGTCAAAACAGAATTCATCTGTTGATAAGGCCATAGTCATGGTCACCTGCTTACCCTTCCACTTTTTTCCATGTGGGAGACCATTCTTTACTTTACTCCTTCTCTTACTTGGCCTAACATTAGCATAGTTTCCACCAATACCCTGCTGACCAACAGTACTTGAGGTGGCCATTGGTAGCAAGGGCTTCAAACAATCTGATATGTAAATATTTAACTTGGCACATTTCTGTTTTGTTAGTTAAAATAATTTTTGATTTGATTTCTTGGAGTATATGTACTAATTCATAGGTAACCTGATGTAACGTATTCATGTACAACACAGGAGCTTATTCTGTGACATGTTTGTTGAATGTGTCCCTTTTTATTATTGCACATTTTAATCTTGGTGTGTCTTGACTGGTATTCTCTAGGAGCAAAACCATGTCTTCTACTATTTCAAAATTATTGAGCCCTCTATGGCCCTGAGAACATTTAAAACTGTCTTATATCTTTGTCATGATATACAATTTGATTTTGGGGTCCACAGATAGTTCCTTTATGGCTTAATTTTTGTCATCACAATTCATTGTTAATTGTAGGTCCTTACTGTCCCAGGTGTTTGTCTTTCCAAACTATATCCAATAAATATAAACTGCAATAGGGGGACTCAAACCTAAATTCTAGACACATGTTGGCTGTTTATACTCCTTCAATCAGGCGAGCACTTTCACAATTTAATGGCTAAAACAAGAGGCTCAGGAGAAAATTCTTCCTTTAGGCCATCAGACTCCTCAACACTGTACTGCTCTTCACACCAAACTTGCACACTTCAAACATAGGACACACTGATGTGTCTGTTCAGCTGACACCTGCACACTGCACTTTCACATTAAAGTGTACATATGACATTGTTTTATTTATTTTAAGTTTATTGGACTGTACATAAAAAGAAGAAGCCAATCAATTTTAATATGTCTTGATTGGTTCTGATGTCAATCTTTTAGACATTAGAAGACATGATCTCTCACAATAAAGTTTTCAGCATGCTTTGTGGATCTATAGTTGTAACCAAAATATAAGGTAAGTAAACCCTTATATCTTTTTTTGAAGTAAACTCATATCTTCTGATTGACAGCAGGTTTTAATTTAGCCAAAACATCTTAACTTTGTTTAATGTGCTGTCAAAAGCTCCTCTTACAACTTCAAATAATTGACAGTTTTTCCATTATCTCTTTCAACCAATCACAAAGGGGAGGAGGGATTTTAACTTTTAGTTCATATCCATTAAACAGTGCATTTGTGTGTGATAAAAGCTTGCCTTACCAAACCCAACAAACTATATATTTATGGACATTGCTTTGTGCACAGTCATGCGGGAAATGGAACTGCCTGTCCCAAGTTACCACTTTTTGCCATTGAGTATACACTAGGCTAATGTGAAAGAGTATTTTTGTTTTCTCGATAGCATGTTATGTGGTTAGGCACTCAACATGACAGCTATTGATTTGGTAAAGGTTAAATGTTTTCTTACATTTTCTTGAGAATGCAATGTGCAGTGTGTTTAGCTGTCATTTAGTGGCAGTGCCATTAAAAAGTAATTGCCCTCTACTGACTTGCTTTATTTTTAAGTATTTGTCCTATTATATGGTTTTAGATCCTCTTAGGAAATTTAAGACAAAGAAAAAAATACAGTTTTTAAAATCCCATTCCGGCACTGCATCAAGAACCGCCACTCAACAATAGCTGATATAACCACATGGGCAAGGGATTACTTTGGCAAACCTTTGTCAAGCACTACAATACGGAGTTACATGTATAAACATGTAAGTCACAGGTAAATTAATAAATGCTGATTTCATTAGAGCCAAGCGAGGTCTGTAGTCAGTCCTGATGCTCATCAGGGTTCTTTTGTGATTACCCTGGAAGAGTCAATTGAGTTTTCTTAGACAAATTTTAGCTGCCAGATGATGCCAAATGATAGATGGCTTTATAACCATTTCCTTTACAATTTCATTTACAATTTGTGAAAGCTTTGTTTTTATGTATTTAGATTTCAGCATAGTGTTCTGCTTGTTTAGAACTTTTAGCCCTACATGCAATACATTTCAGTACTCTTTAGAACAAGCGTTGTTTATATTTAGATCTAAAAGTAGCTTCACTTTTAACATAGTTAGTGTTGTAAAACACCAACTGTTAGTTGGGAAAGTTCTTTAATAACTAAAATAATCCTTTGAAAGCTGTTTGTGTTTACTCAAATTGTTTTAGCCTTATATTCAATTTAATGTAGACAGGGTGAATACTTTTCACAGAACTGTAGCTGGCACTGTAATATCTGGAACAGTAATGTTTGGCTTTTGTTTCCAATATTAAACAGAGCTGTATAATTAAATTTTTTCAATGTTCACATTTAAAAGGTTTCATAAAGTGCAGTCTTACTTACAAGTCATTGTCAGTATCTGTGTGGGGCTTCTGTCCACGCTTGTACACCATGCAGATGGTGACCACAACACCTATAATCAGTCCAAAGACTACCACTATTCCCAGAATGCCAAGAATACCCCCAGGTGGTCCCTGAGCCAAAGGCTTTTCTGCATAGAGAAAGAGAGAAAGCGGGGGAGAGAGGGGGAGAAAGAGAAAATGGGGGTTTGAATGGGTGTTGTAACAGTGACCTTAAAGTTTTATTCATACAGCAGCAAACATATAATGTGAACACCTGACCATGAGCTTGAATATTCTGCTCTAAAACCGCAAGCATTACCATAAAGTTGCAACCACACTGCTCCCAGACCCAACACACACACCCTTCCTCCTAAAATGCACAAACAAATCTTTTGCATAAGATTTTGTAGTGAGAGTGAGAATTTGTGAGTGTGCCCAATCATTAAGAAAAAGATTTCTAAGATCAGACACAAATGCTGGATAAGAAAACTTGGCAGGCAACTAAAGTTTCAGTATACAGTGGGACCTTGAAACTCAACGTCAATTGGTATTTTTCCCTATAAGGATGTATGGAAAACCTGTTAGTGTGTTCCATGGTCCTGTGGAACTGCATATATTTTAAGGCTAATGTAAAATAATGGGGTTGTTTTTGACACCTATAAACTGAAAATAACACAAATATAATATAAAAACACTGAAATACAATTAAAAACAGTTAAAAACAATAAAAAATATATATAATAAAACCTGCACTTTACCTTTACTTCTTTATTGTTTCCTTATGCTTCTCAATTAGTGGAGAGAACTTATGAGCAGTAATAATTAAGAGAGTTTTAGTGTTCCAATGTTGTTCTTTTAATACATTAATTCACATTAAACTTTTTTAAACGATAAGCGTTTTAGACTCTCCCAGGAAAGCTGATTCTTACAATTTCTCAGAACCTCGAGCTGTTACACAAGTTTAAAAGTGAAAATCCAGATAAACACAGATACATGGGGAGCTTTCAGAGTGAATTTGACAGTTATTCCACACAAATGCAGATTCGTCTCATATTTGCACTTTGATGATGTTTTACCGCACCGCTCTAGCAGAGCGCTGAACAAAGCAGCAGCCACACACACATTTAGTTTCAAGGAAACGTTGAGTTTAAGGGTACAAATTTCTTGATGAAGGGCATTGAGTTTCAAAGATTTTCAGTTTAGGGGACGCTGTGTTACAAGATACCACTGTATTTTAATTTTTTGACAATCATACGGTAACAGAAAGTGATCTACCTTAATCTGTCAGTACAAGTTGGTAGTCTATAGTTAGCTTACTTGACTTTATACACCTGCCATCAATGGGTGTGACTAAAACAGCTAAACTCTATAATTAATTGTGTTGTCCACCTACTTGTAGGGATATAGTGTAAATATGGTTTTCAATATTAGTTTGAAGACGTGTGAAATCCCCCCCCCCCCCCCCCCCCCAATGTTTTTTAACATCTCAACAGATTAGACTCTAATTAGTGATGAGTAGAACCTCACTTTAGAACGTGAAACACTTTGTGGTTTATTAGTAACTTATTAAACTCTCAACTCTACTTACACACTAACAACATGTGCATTTAGGTAATAATTCATGCTTCATGTTATTCATGTTTATTGTGCACTATTATAACTAATAATGCAATTATTAGTAATTTCCACACTACATACTCACAATTATGTATAATAAGATCTTACTGAATAAAGCTCAATGTTGAGTAAGTAATTTACAGATGTTTAAATCATTCTTTATTAAACAAAGAACAAGACATTTAAAAAATCCAACAAAAACAATAGCGCCTTTTACATTTATTGGTTTTAGGTAAAGAATGCACGATATTACAAATAAATTGTAAAACAAACTTTGATTTATTTAAGAAACATGTTAAGTAACAAGCCAACATCAAGTTTGTGGAAAGTAATATAGCACTTTACTTGTTGTACAAGCTTTACCAGCAATTACTTTAACTAAACATGTTTTAATATGTCGTTTATGAACCATACTCGTCTCGCCCACTCGTCTTTGCAGAACTAGGCTATTTCGAAAGGTAATGCTGTTTATCATTGTATATCTTTACAGAAAAGTGTACTGTGAAGAGAACTGTGAAGGTTGGGTTGTTTGGCAGAAAAAAAATCCATTGCCAAGATGCCAAAATATGAAAAAAGATGTTTGCCTGAGCCATGAAGCACAGCCAGTCCGCTGCTGAGGACAAAAAGTAGGTCTTATGAAAAATTAATCAAAATTTAAATCTTTATTTTGCAAGGTTAAAGTTAACCATGCAAGGTCTTACTATACTGCAGAGTAGTCAAAGAGTATTTGACACCTGTCAAACATGGTGAAAAAAGCATGATGGCACAGGGTTCTGGATCCAGAGTTGGCCACTTTAAGCAAAAGGCTACTACAGAAATTCATGTAATACTTTCTGGACTATGTCAAGTTTGTCAGAGGTTCGTTGTACAGCAAGACAATGATCTAAAATGCTTCCAGGTTATGTTGGAACTACCAAGAAAACAAGAAAAAAAGATGGGTTTTAAATCCTGAGATGTTCAGCACAGTCTTCAGATCTAAATCCCATTAAACCTGTTTGGGATAGAGCAGATAGAAAGGTGAATGCAAAGCAACCTACAAATGCAATACATTTGTGTATTTTCTGCATTGGTGCACACAATATTTTCCCAAAAAAGTTCAATCTTTATAGAAATAATGACTTCAGTTTGTGTAACTGTTATACCTGCTAAAGGTATCTACTTTTATAAGTCGAAGGTTCTGTTTGAATGTTGTTTAACAAAATGATTTCATAATTAATATCCAGTTGTTGTCAATGCTTTAACTTCAGAGTACATTGAGGCATTAATCCATCACTAAAATTGACAAAATAATACATACACTTACCATGTGCTTTATTAAGCACGCTTATCTGGTAGATATATTGATTATTTTGTAAGCTACATCTACAGGTAAACTTTGGGAGTATAAGTGAAGCCCATCTATTGCTCTGTACACTTTGTGACCCCTGGTACCCTGTCCAACAATCATCAAGTAATGAAGTGTTCTACTAGTATGAGTGCATCAGGTGGAATGGTGTTAGGATTTTCAAATGTCTTTTTAAATGACTGTACATTTACATTTTTGGCATTTAGCAGGCGCTTTTATCCAAAGTAACTTACAGTACTGTAACAGTGTATAGTCTAAGCAATTAAGGGTTAAGGGCCTTGCTCAAGGGCCCAACAGTGACAACCTGGCGGCGGTGAGGTTTGAACCAGCAACCTTTTAATTACTAGTCCAGTACCTCAACCGCTAGGCTACAACTGCCCTGTATTCTGTATGTCCGTAATTACTGTTTACAGTATTACAAACATGAGTACATGGTAGTTTGTTGAACTCTATCCAGAACTTTAAACCTTAGAAAATAGTCATTAATTATTATGATCAATTATCACTAATTATTGTTTTTATAATGATTGTATGTTGACAAATTATATTACTGGATAAATCACTGACCAAATGTAACTGACTCATAGTACCCATTATTTTGATGCCACTTGTGTAATGACACAAGTTTATGATCATGTTTAATAATTATAATTTTATTACATGAAATGTGAGAATGTGAAGTGAAAGACTGTAATACTGATGATAGTAGGGATTGAGCTATTTCCTTTTCACAATATTAAGGCCAACTAACCAAGATCAGCAGAGCAGATAAAATCCTTAACTCCAGTTTACCAGACAGATTCATCATGAATGTCTTTTTTCTCTTTTTTAACTGGTGTCCCTGACACAACACCCACATGGGTTTTTAGACTGCTACCAGAAATAATTAGAATTTTGTTATAAATCCACATTCATGGTCACATGCCTACATCTTTTAAACTATCAGTTAATAAGATAAAAACTTTACCTTGATTTTATATGAATGCTCAAATTATATGCTGGGTTATAGAACATCAGACACTGGATGCCAAGTTACTTTCTTCTTTTGAATCATGATAAAAAAGAACGTTTTATAATTTGGTCTCAGTCTGTCAGAAGTGAATTTTCTAGTTAAATGCTCTTGATGCCTTTTTAGTTGCATTGTCTGTCATGGTGAAAGACCTTAGAGTAATTGTTTACTTTAGTAAAACACCTGAATTCAATACAACTACAGAACTGAATGATTAAGAAGTCTGTCCCAATGCTTTATTTATTACTATATACAGTCATGTGAAAAACAAAGTACATCCTCCTTAAATTCTATAGTTTTAAGTATCAGGATATATTAAAATTCTCTGGTCCTTCCAGTTCTTAAAATTAGGTAAATACAACATCAGATGAACTACAACATACAACAAATTACACTGTTATCATTTATTTAACAAAAACAAGCCCAAAATGCAAAAGCAGTGTGTGGAAAATTAAGTACACCCCTACTGCGTCCATAGGAATTAAGAGAGTAAGTAGCAGCCAGTTGCTGTTAATTAAAAGCCCTTGATTAATTGATCATCAGCATGTGTGACCACCTCTATAAAAGCAAAAGCATTACATTTACATTTTCTGCATTTAGCAGACGCCTTTATCCAAAGCGACTTACATTACAGTTACAGTATACAGTCTGAGCAACTGAGGGTTAAGGGCCTTGCTCAAGGGCCCAACAGCAGCAACCTAGCAGTGGTGAGGCTTGAACCAGCAACCTTTGGATTACTGTGCCTTAACTCTTAGGCTATGGCTTGTGTGCTGGGCTAAAAGTGTGCTGGGCTGGTTCATATATATCTGTGTTAACACAAAGCTGAGGATTGAAGAAAATGAGGATTTTTTTTTTATCTGGGAAATGTTACAACACCATTTCCAAACAATAGAAAGTCCATTATTCTATAGTAAGAAAGATTATTTAGAAGTGAGAATCTTTCCGGGATTGGACACCCAAGAGCTACATGTCAGACTCTACAGGCCTCAGTTCGCATGGTAAATGGTATGACAGTACAATTAAAAAGTTCATGACAGTACACCTGTAGTATAGCTTGTTTGGAAGGGTTGCCAGGAGAAAGCCTCTTTTTCTAAAAACACATGGTCGCACAGCTGAAATTTGAAAGTTGCATCTAAACAAACCACAAGACTTCTGCATTAATTTCCTTTATACAGACAAGACCATAACTGAGCATAAATCACAGTCTCATTGGCAAAAAACAACCTAGCATTATCAGCACAAATTATACCACTTGTCAAGCCTGGTGGTGGAGGGGGTGATGATTTGGACTTGTTTTGCAGCCATAAGACCTAGGCACCCAGCAGTCATTGAGTCAATCATGAATTCCGCTGTATATCAAAGTATTCTAGAGTCAAATGTGAGGCCATCTATCCAACAGCCAAAGATGGAGTAATCATTCTGTTTTACACAAAGCTACAAACGTACCATGTGGTTTAATCCCCATTTATACTGTTTAAGAGTAAAAAATAATTTTCCAAAAAAAAAAACAGATTACCAAATTCATTTGCTGGAAACTCCAGACAGTCTGTTTGCCTGTAATACATAGAATGAAAATGAGCAGCTGTCTGGTGGTGTAAAACAATCCAGCTTGTGGGGTTTGGTAGGGTGTGGTGTAGTTTTGCTGCAAAACGGCTGTTGCTGACTTTATGCAAACTTTCCAGTGATGGTAAAATCATTATGGCAGCAAATGGGCTTTGCTATGCACAACATACATACATACGTAGTTACTTACTCAGACCTAGGTACAATTAAGAGTAGTCAGTTTAGTTTAGTCATGTTATGAAAGGTGTAAAGCATCCAGAGAAAAATCTACTTGGACAAAGGGAGAATATGTAAAACATCTTCCAAACAGTGACTGCCAACAAAGACCAAATAAAGGTCCCGGTCTTGGCACCATATTACCACATCATTCAGTCAATTACTTACTTGTCCCACATTCTGTACAGGTATGCTCCACTTTATTTGCTGGTCAATATTACTACATGTCCTTTCAGATTCCCCAATGCATACCTTGTCACTCCTCTTTGCACCTGACCAAGCCAACTAAACTAACCTGGCTTTTCTGCACCGTAACCCTTAACCCCTTGTTAGTCCGGCCTATTTTTGTGCATTTTCCGCCTGAAAGACATACCTAGTTTCTAAGGCTTCTCATTCAGAAAGTTTATAAGATAACACAAAAATTATACTTCAGTGTTATAGAAAACCCTTTAAAGTATCAGAAAAACACAGCCAAATGCCATGATGTTATGTTACAATGATCAAATGATGACAAAAACACCCCAAAATGTAGGCGCTTTTTACATTTTTTTTTAAAGCCAAAGTTTCAGTGAGTATAAGTAGGACTGCAGGTCTGCAGACCATCTACAGAACATATATAGAGTTGTAGTCAAAAGGGTTTTCTGTCACAGGCCCAAATTTTAGACCTCTAACTCATTCTGATTTTGAGTTATTGCACCTGGAGTGGCATCACACTTTACTGCTCTCCAAAGCTTTCCATAGCTTTCTAACTGACAATAAACAGATTATACTGCAGATAAAATGTGTAAAATGCATTATTTATACTTTATAAAGTCATTATTTATAACATTTGAGTGTTTTTTGGAGTGATGAACTCTCACAGTGAGCCAGTAAGCGCTCCCTTCCCCCAGCGCACACACACATATACAAACCGCTACTTTTGTAACAAAATACATGCAGCCGGTTGAACTTTTCACGAACTGAGTCGTTTAAATTGATTCACACTGTATTATCAGCCCTAAGAGGAAAGAATTAATCACTCTACTGATTCAGAAGCCCACGTTTCAGCGTGCGTAATGTGTATCCATGGTGACGGCTGGTGAAATACAGCTGTTTAGACTAATCCGAGAGGCTAAATGCAAAAAGCGGGGCGGGATATAAGCTGGTCCTCCAATCAAAAGCAAAATATGCTAATATTTTTGCATTTCTCCAATGAAAAACAAGTATTAGGTGGTGAGATGGATACTGTCTCTACATTGGCTGTAAAGGTATTGCGCAATCTCACAGCCAAAAAGTGAACGCTATCTGTTAGAGGAAGGTTTTGTGATTACTGTGAGCGCTCTCTCATTATGATACGATCTGATATTCGCGTGTTATTGACTTATAAACTTATACAACATGCTTGCAACTATTCAAAATGGCCGCCGGTGTTTGTAAACATTTACAAAAAGTGGATTTTATCTGGAATGGAAGGACTAATGAACATAAATTTGGACTCAGCTTGAAGATAGAATATCCAGGTATGTGCTGGTTTAGCTCTAATACTTTTGTTTGATATACATTTGTCGCGGTGGTGTTGTTTACCGAGTGCTTGATGCATTGCATGCCGTGCATTGATGGCAGAGCTTTATCAGATGTAAAACTTTTCTGTAATATTTTGGATGCTGATGTATTTGAAGTAAAACAAACAGCAGAAATGTGATGGTGAAGTTGTGCTGGCTTGTTTGGTATAAATGTTGTCGGTATGAAAGTAAGTACCGCAGTATAATATTACAAAATATAAAGGCTGTATTTCTGGCAGAAATTTTTCAGACCTACAATTCTTTTGTGTTTTTAAAAGAACTTATAAACAAAATAAGCTCAATGTTTACGTTGCTAAAAACTAGAGATTTTAAGCTATCAGAAGGTTCCTTGTTTACCAACAATGATATTTTGACGGTGTGACAGTATACAGAGAAACACAAACATAAAAATTCAAAGCCCGTTCACGGGCTAAAGACCACCATAACCCTAATTTTCTTTTCTATTAATTGAGTTTGTTTTTGACCTATAGATGGTTTTCCTTATTAAATATCGCATTTTTGTACAAACCCAATATGCAAAAAAAATAGAACATTTTGTTGAATGCAGTAATGTTGGATGAAAAGGCTTAGGTACACTATATACAGTATACACCCATTAGGCATAACATTATGACCACCTTCCTAATATTGTGTTGGTCCCCCTTTTGCTGCCAAAACAGCCCTGACCCATTGAGGCATGGACTCCACTAGACCCCTGAAGGTGTGCTGTGGTATCTGGCACCAAGATGTTAGCAGATGATCCTTTAACTCCTGTAAGTTGCGAGGTGGGGCCTCCATAGATCGGACTTGTTTGTCCAGCACATCCCAGAGATGCTCGATTGGATTGAGATCTGGGGAATTTGGAGGTCAAGTCAACACCTCAAACTCGCAGGGCGCATTATCCTGCTGAAAGAGGCCCCAGCCAGCAGGGAATATCGTTTCCATTAAAGGGTGTACATGGTCTGCAACAATGCTTAGGTAAGTGGTACTTGTCAAAGTAACATCCACATGGATGGCACGACCCAAGGTTTCCCAGCAGAACATTGCCCAAAGCATCACACTGCCTCCACCGGCTTGCCTTCTTCCCATAGTGCATCCTGGTGCCATGTGTTCCCCAGGTAAGTGACGCACACGCACCCGGCCATCCACGTGATGTAAAAGAAAACGGGATTCATAAGACCAGGCCACCTTCTTCCTTTGCTCCGTGGTCCAGTTCCGATGCTTAAGTGCCTATTGTTGGCGCTTTCGGCGATGGACAGAGGTCAGCATGGGCACCCTGACTGGTCTGCGACTATGCAGCCCCATACACAACAAACTGCAATGCACTATGTATTCTGACACCTTTCTATCAGAACCAGCAATTTGAGCTACAGTAGCTTGTCTGTTGGATTGGACCACACGGGCCAGCCATCGCTTCCCAACGTGCATCAGTGAGCCTTGGCCACCCATGACCCTGTCGCTGGTTTACCACTGTTCCTTTCTTGTCAAACTCGCTCAAATCCTTACGCTTGCCCATTTTTCCTGCTTCTAACACATCAACTTTGAGGATAAAATGTTCACTTGCTGCCTAATATATCCCACCTACTAAGAGGTGCCATGATAAAGAGATAATCAGTGTTATTCACTTCACCTATCAGTGGTCATAATGTTATACCTGGTCAGTGTACACTTACCATCATTCATTGATTATTTTACAAGCTACACCTACCAAATAGACTTAATGGTGGTGAACCATTCTCAGCATTGCAATGACACTAACATGTAATAACACTGTAATAACATGGTAATGTGTTTTGCACTGCTATAAGTGTATTAGATGCAGCAGTGTTTTTTTTAGATTTTTTGACACCCCTATGTCAGTGCTCAGAGGTGAAAAGTGCTTTAATGAAAATAAAGAGCCAGCAGTCTTCTGTGATAATAATGTATTCAGTGATAAAAGACTAGAGGAAGAAAAAACACAAATCTGTGTGGATGTGCGGTCAGGGGAGGCATTATGAAAAGTAAAAAACAAATAATAATAGTAAAATTAATATTTAATTAATATAAATGTAATTTCTGTATGATTCCAATCATTCAAATATTTTTTATTATCAAAATCGAATTTGCATATTGCTTTCAAATCAAGCAGAGACGCGATGTGAGGCAGCAACGTAATGATCTTACCCTGAATTGCGCAATCCCTCACAAACTGGATTGAGTGTGTGTAATTGTCACATGCCTGTTGCTATCTCTTTGAGTATCACCAGTATAATGTTTGTAGACATTTTTATTATATGTCGTCACTTTTCATAGTCTAGGTAATGAATTTCACGTACGTGTATAACATATTTGGTCCTGCTGATCTGACATAAATCTGCAATGAAAATGCATGAGGTGAGGCAGCCAGTACATCTGCCTTAATAAAGAGGGCATGCATGAGCCCATTTGTTTGAGTATGAATTGTGGAATTGCAATGTCAGATTTAAAACACACGGAGGGTGCAGATCAAATGCGCTCTCTCTGAGCTGCTGTACATTTAACATTCTACCGTGGCAAAATATGTACCTGACCTATATGTGTGTATGTAAAGAATAGTGCTATGGGATGTAAAACATATCCAGGTATTAATATGCACGCAGCCAATTAAATTGTGAATTTAAGCTGCTCAATTGAATTCATATGCTTACCACTGGTAACAGTATTTTAAAACCCCAACAAGACTACTCCTCCTGACACAAACATACCACAACAACCCTCACTACCATGTCATTACCATGTTAGTGTTACTGCAGTGCTGAGAATGCTCCACCACTCAAACATCATCTGGTCAGTAGTCTGCCTACAGCCAGTAATAGTATTCCCACAAAGTTTATCTCTCTGCTTATAAAATAGCTTATAAAATAATCAATAAATAAGGCCTTACCTAATTCACATCACGGGCCGTGAAATGAGCTGTTACCTGTGTAATATGCAATTTGCTATGAAATTTAAAATGTAAGAATTGTGTTTAGCGATTGAAGTATGAGGCGCAATATGAGGCAGTCGTAGCAATCATACGGCATTATAATTAAATGTAACAAACTTTTCTGTGTGTGGCACAGAAAAGTTTTTGATTACTAAGCTAACACAGTTAGCTTTAGGCCATTTAAACTAATGTGCTGAGGCGGCACAACCTGCTAGCATGCAAGCTAACATCTCCCTCTGTGTACCGAAAAAGGTTAAATTGTCAATGACAAGCCAGAATTTGCAAATAAATTACACTTGTACACCTTTATACAAATTAAAAATCAAAAAGAATTTTGTTTGTTGTCCACATTCGTCCGCCATACTTTGCCAATCTTTGGCGAGAAAATTTGGGCCGCACTGAATGCTGGGATTGCCTTCACCACTAAGGAAGCATCAGATGCTCCCTGCCTCCCTACATCACTTAGAATTAGGGCACCTTAGTAGGCAGCATTTTAAATTTTAAATGCGTCTATGTAGAGAGATCGCTAGGTTTTTGGACAGTCCCAGTGTTTGATGTATGTGTTTACATATTGAGTGCATTTTGTCACTTTGGGAATTTCATAGTCAATAAAAAAAGTGCGCTTCTCTACACACATGATCATCTCTGTGGTCTGTGCTAAAAAAAAAAAAAAAAAAAAAGTCAGTAAAGTATTCTACTCCTGGTAGTCTGTCTATGTACAGTTTATTTCTTCCTTTATAAACTTAGCAAACTCAGCCGCTCAGGTGGCGCAGCGGTAAAGTACGCTAGCTCACCAGAGTTGGGTTTCTAGATGCATTGTATCGAAACTCAGCTCTACCTTTCCGACTGGGTTGGGCGGCAGTATGAACAACGTTTGGCTGTTGTTCAGGGGCTTAGGGGTAGAAGTCGGAGCATAGGTCCTCATAACTGGTACAACTGCGGCCCCTGCTGGTTGACTGACGGCGCCTGCACAAGGCTGAGGAATAACATTGAGGGGGGTGTGACTCTTCGTGCGCAGTGTCTCTCGGTGTATGAACTCGGCTCGTGCAGGTGAAAAATGCAGGCTATACTGATTGTGTACCGGAGGGGGCGCAAGTCAGTTGAGTGGCGTCCTCAGTCAGCGGCAAAGGGTCGAATCAGTATAGGGCACGCATTCAGGGTAATTGGACACGATTAGAATGGGGATAAAAGTTGGGGGAAAAAAGATAATAAAAAAAATATAAAGATAGATAATAAAAATTTTTTTTTAAAAAAACTTAGCAAACTCTAAAGACGCTCGGTTAAATTAGCAATCGGTTAGACAAAACCGATTATGTGGATGCTGGGGGGGGGGGGGTGTCAAAACACAGACGAGTATTTACGTATTCATTAAGGTAGGCTGTGCTGTGAATTATAGCTTCCATTGATTTTATCATTCAATTTATAAGTGTTACTTAATGACTTCTGTGAAATGTGACACTTTGGTCTGTGAAATTAAACACATT
Source organism: Trichomycterus rosablanca (assembly GCF_030014385.1). Lineage (NCBI taxonomy): Eukaryota > Metazoa > Chordata > Actinopteri > Siluriformes > Trichomycteridae > Trichomycterus > Trichomycterus rosablanca. Next base: position 20,077,515 of record NC_085998.1, on the reverse strand, counting down.
TTCCTGTTAATTTAGTAAGGCCCTATCAATAAATGTATGGACCACATAGGTGTATGTAATAATACGCTTGGTAAAAACATTGTCTGCCTGCAGAGTGTGTGGTCAGTCTCTCTCCTGAACAGGCTTCTCTGATGTATTTATTATTGTCTGGCCATGCCTGGTGGTAGCGTCAGGATAAGGGTTTGGTCCCAGGGGGGCTTTTTTTCCTGAAAGCCTTTGTCAGCTTGGCTGATGTTCCCAACAAAATGATTGATACACAGAAAAGAAGTTCACAAACTGCTGCACACTGCCGGTACAGCTCACTGCTTTCTCTCCTACCCTGTGTACTTTGTACTGCACACTGCACCCAGCCAGTATAAGCGATTAGGTGTCACTTCAGGCAGATTGCTTTTGGAGATTGCTGTCTCTAACTGTTTGCTTTCATCGCCTCCCTACATTGTACTCAAAACTCACATTGTACTAAGCCCAGATACAATAAGTAATAAGTGGTTTGATTTACTTCTGTAGGAAACACATTTTGTATGCACGGTGATAAAGATGCACTAAAGATATAGTAATGGGTCCTTTAAAGATGAGAAATGAGGGTAAGACACAAAGTCTGGAGTTTGTGAAATGCAAAGATAAGGAGAATCGGTCCCTGTTGGATTTACCCTATTACCATGTTCACACCATTCATGGACATGTTCCGTGACTTTAATGCAGGGTAGGACACAATGGCTTGTGTAGCACAGGGAGACAAAGACTGCAATTTGTGCATCTTTTAAGGAGTAAAAATATCTAACTATCTGGTAAAAAAGAATGTAAATGTCTCTTGCCTGCATAACAAGTTGCTAAAAACCGCTGCAGTATTGTCTCATGGGGGGTTTGCAGGGAGCCAGGGTTGGTTGTGGGTGGGTATTGACCAAGAAAGGTCTTTGAATTTTTACACACCACTGTAGAATGTTTGCTTTGAAATAAATTTTCATCTCTCAATTAAAGGTAAACATAAAGACAGTGGGTATATACTGTATACATATATATACACCGATCAGGCATAACATAAAAACCACCTCCTTGTTTCTACACTCACTGTCCATTTTATCAGCTCCACTTACCATATAGAAGCACTTCATAGTTCTACAATTACTGACTGTAGTCCATCTGTCTCTCTGCATGCTTTGCTAGCCCCCTTTCATGCTTTTCTTCAATGGTCAGGACTTTCCCAGGACCACCACAGAGCAGGTATTATTTAGGTGGTGGATCATTCTCAGCACTGCAGTGACACTGACATGGTGGTGGTCTGTTAGTGTGTGTTGTGCTGGTATGAGTGGATCAGACACAGCAATGCTGATGGAGTTTTTAAACACCTCACTGTCACTGCTGGACTGAGAATAGTCCACAAACCAAAAATATCCAGCCAACAGCGCCCTGTAGGCAGCGTCCTGTGACCACTGATATAGGTCTAAAAGATGACCAACTCAAACGGCAGCAATAGATGAGCGATCGTCTCTTACTTTACATCTACAAGGCGGACCAACTAGGTAGGAGTGTCTAATAGAGTGGACAGTGAGTGGACACAGTATTTAAAAACTCCAGCAACGCTGCTGTGTCTGATCCACTCATACCAGCACAACCACCACCATGTCAGTGTCACTGCAGTGCTGAGAATGATCCACCACCTAAATAATACCTGCTCTGTGGTGGTCCGGTGGGGGTCCTGACCATTGAAGAACTTTGGAATTTTTATTTTATTAGCATTTTCCATACTGTTCCAATTTTCTTCTGATTTAGCTGCATGCTACATCACCAAGCATAATGCAAAGTGTCAGATGGAGTGATATAAAGCACACTGCCACTGGACTCTGAAGCAGTGGAAACATGATCTGTGAAGTGACAAATGTTGCTTAACTATGTGGCAGTCAAAAGGACAAGTCTGGGTTTAGCAAATGCCAAGAGAACATTACCTGTCTGACTGTGTTGTGCCTAAGCCCCTTAGTTCCAGTGAAGGGGAATCTTAATTCTTCATCCAGACATTTTGGACAATTGTATGCTTTCAACTTTGTGGGGACATTTTGGGGAAGACTAGTGCACTAAGAGAGGTCCATAAATGCATGGTTGAGTGATTTTGGTGTGGCAGAACTTGTCTGGCCCACACAGAGACAACTTTTAATGACTACTGCAGAGGTATTTAACCATCTAATTAAAATCCCTTGTAAAAGAACACATATGAAAAGCAGGTGTTGTCTCAAGCACCTGATCCAACTAATCAAGGGCTTTATTCGTTGAATCAGGCATACCTGAATGGACTGAATAGGAGTTTGTTGGCTGTGATGTTTGATTGCATGTTAGAAATAAGTCAAGAGAGTTGTCCAAAAAGTTAAGAAAATCGAGAATTGCTTTGTATTATGCACTACGTAATTTGCAAGTTCAAAGTTAAAGAAACACTGGATGCACTACCTGGACGTAGCAGAAAGAGGAAGCTATCACTGGCTGCCATCAGATTCCTAAAGAGGAATCCCTCAAGTGAATACAAAAGGCAGCAGGCCACCAAATCTTGTACAATAAGACTTACAATAAGTCTCCTTGCTCGAACACCAAGACACCTCCACTGAGCTAAAAGCACAAGAAAAGTCAGCTCCAGTATGCTCAATACCATATAAATAAACCATAAAGTTTTGGGATTCAGTTCTGTGAATCAATTAAACAAAACTGGAACTTTTTGGGCCTATTGATCAGTGGTATGTCTGGAGAAGGAAGAATGAAGCATATGCTGCATGGCAGTGGCTTATTGATGCTCTGGGGTTGCTTTGCCTCCTCTGGCACTGGAAACCTGCAATTATCAGGAAATCCAAGGAGAAAACATCATGCCTTCTGTGAGGAAGCTGAGACTTGTGCTTCATTGGGCCTTCCAACAGGACAATGATCCCAAGCATACTTCAAAGTCCAAAGTCCTGGAGGATTCTGACCGTCACAATCACTTGACTCAAACCCTATAAAAACTCCATGTTTGATGGGATTTGAGGAAGGTGGTTGCAGCACACAAACCTAAGAACATTAGTGAACTAGAGGCTATTCCCCATGGCGTATAGGCTAGAATTTTTTAGAAACACTGCCAAAAAGTAACAGGGTGAAGGCTAGATGGAGATTTGGTAGTCTACTCACGTTAAGAGTCATGCCCTGCTGGGCAGCCTAATTTACCCATTACAGAATGCAGTGGCCAACCAAGAATACAGAAGATTTCAGCCAAGGTATTTTTTTTTCTTTTTCCTACGCATTTGGAATGGGCATTTGTTCCCTTCCTCTTGTCCCTTCCATCTGCAGCTGTAAGGGCAGTGAATGCATGTTGTCCCACTTCTCCCTCCCTATTTTGGACATGGTGAGAGGTGGCTTTTGGAGGGAACTTTTATCTTTTTAGGCACGTCTTTCTTCACTACACAGAAGCTGGTTCCTGGCTATGCATCATGTTGGCAGCAGGTCATAACAGCAAAAGGGTACTCTAATAATTACTTTGGACTCTTGTCATGAAGGGACTGAATAATTTTGCAGTAGTCATTAAAAGTGGCATTTTGTGTTAAATTTAAAAGATATCTCATCATATTAGTTGTGTTGAGCTTATTTGCTGAAAAACCTCATTTTTATTGCAACTGCTTGCAAATAATACATAAAAAACATCTAATGTTACATTTCTGTTTACAATAATAGGATTTTACAAAAATATATAATTATAAGTTGAGGAGGGGCACATATCAGCAACAAGAAACAAGGAACCTACTTTAGATTTTCCAGTTCTGTTCGTTCGTTTGTTCATTCATTCATGATTCATAGAAATATTATCCCAGTAATTTAGCATTTTATTATGTATGATGTGCTTGACTGGCCTTTGGAAGACAATTCCTAGTGAAAAGTGAGAGTCAGAGAGAGAAAATCAGGAGAAATAATGTTCAATAATAAGAGTCGGCCACTCTTGTGACAAAACATAATAAAAACCAGCAAAGACAATCTATGACAAGCTAAATGAATGAATAATTGTTATTAAAAAAAAACTGCTACAAGCAAAGGAAAATAAGATACAATGACACAGTATATATGTAATAATTTAGTGTACATGTTTATTTGTCTGTTTTATCCAGTTTCATCCTGGTCATGGTCATAGTGGGTCTGATTTATTGGGACACACACACAATTAAGATAATTTTTAGTAGCTCCAAATGGCCTGGCTGCATGTACTGGTGGGAGGAAACCGGAGTACCCGGTGGAAACCCACACAGACACAGAAAAAAACATGCAAACTCTTAATGATTTTGGGATATGACCCTGGCAATTGGACCCAGGCCTTTCTTACTGTGAGGTGACAGCACTATTTACTGTGCCACCACGTCATGTAAATATTCAACAAACATGTATGCCAACAAACATTAAGGAATTGGTGGTTGTGGATCATTCATCTTCTAAAAAGGACCTGCCCACAGGTCGCTGTTGGCTGGATATTTTTGGTTTGTGGACTATTCTCAGTCCAGCAGTGACAGTGAGGTGTTTAAAAACTCCATCAGCATTGCTGTGTCTTATCCACTCATACCAGCACAACACACACTAACACACCACCACCATGTCAGTGTCACTGCAGGGCTGAGAATGATCCACCAGTAATATCTTCTTTGTAGTGGTCCTGGGAGAGTCCTGACCATTGAAGAACAGCATGAAAGGGGGCTAACAAAGCATGCAGAGAAACAGATGGACTACAGTCAGTAATTGTAGAACTACAAAGTGCTTTTATATGGTAAGTGGAGCTGATAAAATAGACAGTGGGTGTAGAAACAAGGAGGTGGTTTTAATGTTATGGCTGATCAGTGTAAAATACCTGTTTACTTCTTTTATTTAATGTCCCCCGAAATGTACTGCGCTGTACCTATTATATTTAGTAGAACATGCCATATTGGTAAAAGAAATTGAGTTAGTACATTGATCACAAAATCTTATTATTTACCAACATCAGAATCCACATGGAAAAAAAACAATGCAATTCTCAAAACTTATAAAGAATAAGGCTGACAACTGTGTGTTTCATTTACAGAGAAGTATTGTTATTTTAGATCCATCATTTTTATGGAATGAGAGATGCAGTTGCCCAGCTTCATATTTGGTTACACTAGAGCAAGGACATTATGTTATACATGCAAAAGACTACAATTACTTGAGGTTGGCTAGTTTCTCATGTTCCAGACAGAAAAAAAAAAAAAAAAAAAAAAAAAAAAGACCATCAAAATGGACCAGACTGATAATAATTATAGCCCAGAGCCAGCATCATTAGTGCTGAAACAGTCAGTAGGCTAGAGACATCTGGACTAGACTGGAAACTTAAAGACTCATTAACTAACACAAATTAGAAACTTTTAATACCTGTTTGCCATGGGGTGGACATAAAACTGCAGCAGTAAACATAATTTACATAGCTGTTATGGCATTCTATGGGTAAGGTCTGTTGAATGACTCAGGGCTAGTGATGGTTTATTACTATAATTTACTTACTGCTCACAGGCCATACTGTACCATAGAAGTGATTTGTTTTTCTACAGAAATTCAGTGTAACATGTTGGTTGGAACAGCACTTTAAAAGTTCTCAACCCTTTTAGTTTATCAATATGTTAATATGATAAGATTTTTAAGATTTTTAAACAATGAATCAAACTCTTATTGAAATCTTTTTATGGAATTCCACATGGATGTTTCTGTAGATAACTGTGATAATAACTTTACTTTAATATACACCAATCAACCATAACATTAAAGCCACCTTCTTGTTTCTACACTCACTGTCCATTTTTTCAGCTTAACATATACTGTAGAAGCATTTTGTAGTTCTACAATTACTGACTGTAATCCATCTGTGTCTTAACATACTTTTTTAGCCTGCTTTCACCCTGTTCTTCAATGGTCAGGACCCCCACAGGGTGGTGGATCATTCTCAACCCTGCAGTGACAATGACATGGTGGTGGTGTGTTAGTGTGTGTTGTGCTGGTATGAGTGGATCAGACACAGCAGCCCTGCTGGAGTTTTTAAATATCGTGTCCTCTTACTGTCCACTCTATTAGACACTCCTACCTAGTTTGTCCACCTTGTAGATGTTAAGTCAGAGATGATCATTCATCTATTGCTGCTGTTTGAGTTAGTCATCTACTAGACCTTCATCAGTGGTCAAAAGACGCTGCCCACAGGGCGCTGTTGACTGGATATTTTTGGTTGGTGGACTATTCTAAGTCCAGCAGTGACAGTGAGGTGTTTAAAAACCAGCACAACACACACTAACACACCACCACCATGTCATTGTCACTGCAGTGCTTAGAATGGCCCACCACCCAAATAATACCTGCTCTGTAGTGGTCCTGTGGGGGTCCTGACCATTGAAGAACAGCATGAAAGTGGGCTAACAAAGCATGCAGAGAAACAGATGGACTACAGTCAGTAATTGTAGAACTACAAAGTGCTTCTATATGGTAAGTGGAGCTGATAAAATGGACAGTGAGTGTAGAAACAAGGAGATGGTTTTAATGTTGCTAATAATACTAGACAAATTAAGAGAAAACCCATAATGAATGAGTGGAAGAAAACAGCTGCAGTGAAATTCACTCTATATATTCTGCATACTGTATATTCTTTCTACTGACTGTCTCAGCACTATGATGTTGACTCTAGGCTATAATCATGATCAGTCTAGTCCATTTTTATGGTCTTTTGTTAGTTTGTTCTGTCTGGAACATGATAAACTGGCCAACCTCTAGTCATTAATAAATTTTTAAAGCATCCAATTTGAAAACTTGACTTGTTTACTTAAGTCTGAGATGATTTGCGTGTGTTGTAAATGAAAGTGTTTTAGAGCTGAGATGTGTTTTAGAAACATTAGTGGTTTGGCTAAACCGTGCAGTGATTTCTGACACATCTTCATTTTGGAATCTTCATTTTTCTTGGAGAGAAGCTTTCAGCTCATTAAGCTTTTATGCCATGCTATAATCCCATCAATGATTTTCTAGGGGATTTAAATATGTAACCTGAGAAGGACATTCCAGGATGTTCGAGAACTGATTGCTTAATCAAGCTTTGGCTGAATTGGAAGTGTGCTTAGGTTTATTTTCTTATTGGAAAGGCAAACTTTCACAAAGGTTCGATTTCTTAGAGAGGTAGAGATTGCCAGTTCATGAAGCAGATTAACATGAAAATGACCGTGAAAATAATATTATTTTGGTCATAAGTCTTACCTTTCATGCACCATTCAAACCACTGATCCATATGGCCAAAGAATTTCAATTTTCCTTTGTAACTCTAAAGAACCTATCCAAAGAGGCCTATCCAAATTCCTTCTGGGATATTCTAGTCTACACTTCCTGTGCTTCTTTTCAAGTCCTTTGTTGTTAAGTGATCTTAACACTATGTGTGCTAGTGCTCTGCCAAAATTCTAGTTTCTCAGAAATCTAAACATAGGCACATAACTCTACAAATAGTCTTGTTTATATGTTTATTTTTAGACTCAAAATCGTCCCATTCTTTGTTATCTTTCATTTAATCACACTGGTTTAAGTTTTTATTTTGTCTGCGTCCAAGTTTTTTGCATTGTTTGCCTAGGGTTTTCGTTTACAGATTATTCACAGTGGTGTTTAGTATTGCTGGTGGTTTTAGTTTTGATCGTTGTGTGTGTGTGTGTGTGTGTGTGTGTGTGTGTGTTCACTACAATAAATCTCACTAGCATTCTTAATCTTGTGTTTTCAGTGTTACAGAACTTCTAGACATTACTTCCAATGAAGTCTCCAAGAATGTTTAAGGTATTGGAAATCTTCTTATACCAATTTCCCCTTTTGTGTATCAGCCTCTGTGACGGCTTCTCTGGTTTTTTTGACCATGTTTTCAACACTTTTCAAACACACAAGGGTCTTTTTGAGTTCCCAAAGGTTTATTCATGTTATAACTAAGCTCATACAGACTACCGGTATTTTAAAATCAACAATATTATGTATATGGGTTGAATAATTGTTACATGACAGTATTAACAAAAATCACTGTAAACAACAATTTTTTGTTCATTTATCATTTAACTGATAATGTTTTAATTTTAAGCAAAATCTAGCTCTGTGTATAATGTTATATACAATGTTGGTATATAATGCAGGACATACAGATATATATTATTTTTGAGATATTTTTGCACTATACACTTGATTTGTTAAGTTGAATTAGGTGTAAAGGATTATACATTGTATATACTGAAGTCCATTACAAAAGCACAATTTATCTCATAATTTTAATAATTCAAAATCCTGCAATTGCAGTTTCATTTGTCATGCAATTTAATGACAAAGGTACAAAGAATTTGATATCTGTAACACATTCAAAAAATTGAGACAGAGGCTTGTTTACCCTTGTGTTTGAAAATTTGAGGAACAAATTGGTGCAGTTTTGCCCATTCTTGCTTTATACAAGAAAACTGCTCAATAGTCCATGATCACTGCTGGCATCATTCTCCATTTAATGACTTGCCACCTTTTTAAAAGGTGACAGATCTGGGCTACAGGCAGATCATTTAAACAAATGCCCCTTATGTCTTAAGGCCACGCTGTTGTAGCCCATGCAAAATAAGGACTGGAATTGTCTAGCTGATGGTCCTTTTCATCTTCTTAAAAACAAGCTGAAACATGGACTTCTCAACGTTTTTGCATAGAATTGATGTGTAGATTACTCTTTGCGTATTAGAGTTTCAGGTTGAATTTCTTGATGCAGCATCAAACTGCAGTTCTCATGAAGTACTGAGTCTGAGAACCTGAAGGTCACATATATTCAACAACCACTTTCAGAGAGTAGGATTTTGTAGAATGTTCTAAATCTTTTCACAAAATAATGTAAGAAAGCTGCTGAAAGACCAAAATACATTGTAATCTTTAACTGGGGGATTTTGATTTTTAACGTGATTGACAATTCTCTCACAAAGTGATTAGGCACCACCCTTCTTTTCTTACAAAGACTGAGCCCCTTGTACACTACACATCTGTTACTACATTATTGTGTAATGTTTCAGAATGGTCTAACTTGATTAGTCCAAGCTCTGTGTCCAAGCACATTAATAGAGAGGCAAAGGAAAGGAAGATATGCGGTAGAAAAAAGTGTACAAGCAATAGGGATAACCGCACCCTGGAGAGGATTGTGAAACAAAACCCATTCAAAAATGTGGGGAAGATTCACAAAGAGTGGACTGCAGCTGGAGTCAGTGCTTCAAGAACCACCATGCACAGACGTATGCAAGACATGGGTTTCAGCTGTCGCATTCCTTGTGTCAAGCCACTCTTGAACAAGAGACAGCATCAGAAGCGTCTCGCCTGGGCTAAAGACAAAAAGGACCGCTGAGTGGTCCAAAGTTATGTTCTCTGATGAAAGTAAACTTTGCATTACCTTTGGAAATCAAGGTCCCAGAGTCTGGAGGAAGAGAGGAGAGGCACAGAATCCACGTTGCTTGAGGTCCAGTGTAAAGTTTCCACAGTCAGTGATGGTTTGGAGTGCCATGTCATCTGCTGGTGTTGGTCCACTGTGTTTTCTGAGGTCCAGGGTCAACGCAGCCGTTTACCAGGAAGTTTTAGAGCACTTCATGCTTCCTGCTGCTGACCAACTTTATGGAGATGCAGATTTCATTTTCCAACAGGACTTGGCACCTACACACAGTGCCAAAGCTACCAGTACCTGGTTTAAGGACCATGGTATCCCTGTTCTTAATTGGCCAGCAAACTCGCCTGACCTTAACCCCATAGAAAATATATGGGGTATTGTGAAGAGGAAGATGCGATACGCCAGACCCAACAATTCAGAAGAGCTGAAGGCCACTATCAGAGCAACCTGGGCTCTCATAACACCTGAGCAGTGCCACAGACTGATGGACTCCATGCCACGCTGCATTGCTGCAGTAATCCAGGCAAAAGGAGCCCCAACTAAGTATTGAGTTCTGTACATGCTCATACTTTTCATCTTCATACTTTTCAGTTGGCCAACATTTCTAAAAATCCTTTTTTTGTATTGGTCTTAAGTAATATTCTAATTTTCTGAGATACTGAATTTGGGGTTTTCATTAGTTGTCAGTTATAATCATCAACATTAAAAGAAATAAACATTTGAAATATATCAGTCTGTGTGTAATGAATGAATATAATATACAAGTTTCACATTTTGAATGGAATTACTGAAATAAATCAACTTTTTCATGATATTCTAATTTTATGACCAGCACCAGTAAATGCAAATAAAAAAGCCAGTGGTTCTTCTATTGACTTGTATTTTATTGCGGACGGTATAAACCCAAGATATTTTATGGTCTGGTCAACTTCATGTTGTTTGTTATTATACATCCTTTTCTGCATCCCCTTGGGCCTGCAACACGTTCTAAAGAAAGGAATAGTAAAACATTTTCTACTGTTTACTACTTTAAAAAAGAGATAGGTAAGATGAGAGCTAGTCATAAACATGCCAGCTGCTCAGTCCAACAGCATATAAAGACCGAAGTTATATATAAAAAAATAAATAAACAAATACAAGGAGGCAACTTCATTAAAAATGACAGGCCACTCAACCAACTGATACTGCCCGCATCCAGTTGTGGGCCCAAATTTGGGTCCACTCATTAGGTGGTGTGAAAGCCAAAAGCTGCCGCAACATCAGTTTAGTTATCCGGAGAAAATATAAAAATGCTGTCATATGTGCTGGCAAAGAAGCTGGACTGTACTAAGCCCAGCATCACAGCCTCAGAGAGAGTGCAGAAACAACAGATAAAAGCAGAGAAGCCAGCAATGATCTGGCAAAGAGGCTGTAATTATTAAGACACTTCTCCACCTGGAGCGAATTTATGCTAACTGGTGCAGAAACTGCTGCCGGTGAAAGCCATTAGTGGCATTGCAGTTGTGCATGATACTGTAATCGGCACTCCTTCTGCATAACTATAATGTAGGTGGGCCTGTTTTATTACGCTGCAGTCATGACAAAATATAATCGACTTTTGGATGCTTTAGTAAGATAAAACACAATTGGTGTAAAGTGTGGGTATAAAAGCAATTTTGAAGTGAAACTTGCAGAGATGGTTTGCAGTAATCCCATATTTATACAACTGCACACATGAAATCCACAGATTAAAACTACTGTATATAGAAAGCCAGGGACTAACAGCTGGAGATGCCCCCTGGATGTCACTTTAAAATATGGACAAGACAAATATTATAAAATTCTGAAATGCATGTAAAATTTTCAAATATTTAGCTCTGTACTCAAATTGCTATGCTGATTTTTTTTATTTTATTTCACTGACCTCTTGTTGCTGCCTACATTTAAAACAGTGATGCTAGCCTACAAAGCCAAAAATAGACCAGCCCCAACCCACCTTAGAGAAATCCCATTCTGTACCACACTCCCTTTGAGCCACGAGTGTAGCTTATCTTGATCCACTAACCAGAAGTGAAGAAAAACAGGTATCAAGGCTATTCCCCGTACTAGCACCCAGGTAGTAAAATGAACTTCCCATCTGTTCGAACAGCTGTCTCAAGCTGATGTCTTTAAAGGATGATTAAAGATCCACCTAAGCATCTAAATAGAAAATATCCTGCTCATACTAATCTATTTATCCTTCTTCAAAAGATGTTCTACCTATAATTTTGGGACAGGATTTAAAGACACATATGTGTTTAATTGGGTTGAGATCAGGCGAGTAAAAAGGCCATAGTATATGATTTATTATGTTGAGGGTCAGAGCAGGTCTGGTTTTACTAAGCAACAGTGGGAGGTGTATGTTAAATCCTGAAGACTTCTAGCATAAACAGCTTTACAATAGCTGACCTGTAACACAAGCTCCCGGAGGAAACCCATGCAAACATGGGGAGAACATGCAAACTCCACACAGAAAGGACCTGGACCGCCCCACCTGGGGATCTTGCTGTGAGGCGAAAGTGCTACCCACTGAGCCACCTCAAAAAGATACACAGTGTTGAATAGTTATCATGCATGTGCGACCAGGCATAACATTATGACCACTGACAGGTGAAGTGAATAACACTGATTAACTGATTAACGACTGGGTCAGAGCATCTCCAAAACTGCAGCTCTTGTGGGGTGTACTGCAGTAGTCAGTATCTATCAAAAGTGGTCCAAGGAAGGAACAGTGGTAAACTGGCGACAGGGTTATGGACAGACAAGGCTCATTGATACACGTGGGGCGCGAAGGCTGGCCCGTTTGATTCGATCCAACAGACGAGCTACTGTAGCTCAAATTGATGTAGAAGTTAATGCTGGTTCTGATAGAAAGGTGTCACATACACAGTCCATCACAGTTTGTTGCGTATGGGGCTGCCTCAGGGTGCCCATGCTGACCTCTGTCCACTGCTAAAAGCACCAACAATGGGCACGTGAGCATCGGAACTGGACCACAGAGCAATAGAAGAAGGTGGCCTGGTCTGATGAATTATGTTTTCTTTTACATCACATGGATGGCCGGGTGAGTGTGCATCGCTTACCTGGGAAACACATGGCACCAGGATGCACTATGGGAAAAAGACATGTCGGCGGAGGCAGTGTGATGCTTTGGGCAATGTTCTGCTGGGAAACACTGGGTCCTGCCATCCATGTGGATGTTACTTTGACACTTACCACCTACCTAAGCAATGTTGCAGACCATGTTCACCCTTTCATTGCTGTGGCTGTGGCCTCTTTCAGCAGAATAATGCACCCTGCCACAAAGCAAAAATGGTTCAGGAATGGTTTGAGAAGCACAACAACGAGTTTGAGGTGTTGACTTGGCCTCCAAATTCCCCAGATCTCAATCCAATCGAGTCTTTAATTCTGTGGGATGTGCTGGACAAACAAGTCCGATCCATGGAGGCCCCACCTCGCAACTTACAGAAGTGCCAGATACCACAGCACACATTCAGGTGTCTAGTGGAGTCCATGCCTTGACGGGTCATGGTTGTTTAGGCAGCAAAAAGGGGACCAAAACCTAAATCTATTACACAGATGTTTTCATGTTTTATAGTAGTGTTATGCATATGCCTGATGGTCTTTTGTGTTTTAAACATTTCCCAAGTGTCCCCACCCATTGAGCACAAAATAGCTGCTGTTGATTAGGTTTGTTGCCTAACATGAGTCTGCTGAATTCAAGAACAAATTGGTAGCACCTGGTTAAGATTCATGAAGATAAACCTGAACTCATTACCTGCCTTTGTTTCCTCAGGAAAATTAATAGCCTGAACATAAAGGCATCTTTAAATATACTATGGCCCTGAAGCTTATAAAGACGTAATAGTAAATTAAAACCACACTATTACAGTATTACTCTACCCATACAGGACACTGAAGGTTGTTACAGTTGTTTATAAATTTTACAAGCAATGTCCTGGAATTTATATGGCATGCAATTAGCTCCTCTCAGAAAGAATTAACTTGGCGATACATACTGTAGGAAGTTTATACACTATAAGTAAAGATGGGTGCATATAAAACATCTGCATGCCATTAAAAGACTTAACTTTGCTACTGTTGTCAGTGTAGCTGAGTTCAGCAAAATAAAATGTTGGCTACAAGTAATTATGTTGCTGATGGAACATATCATTAAAATACCACAAACTGAGCTACCAAACATTTTTTCAAGACCCAGAGCTCTACTAACTAGTTCAAGATGTATGTTTCTCCTAAGTGGTACCCAGATAATGGTAAAAGAATGTGAACAATGTATGAGGGTACAGCTCTGTTACTCTGTTCAGCTCCACAGTGGCCAAATGAGGAAGCCATTAATGGTCTGCTTAGTCAACACAGGTAAAATACAACCCAAATCAAAAAGTTGAGACAGTATGAAATAAATAAAAAGAAAAAAAATGCAGTGCTTCTCACATGTACTTTGACTTTTATTTGATTGTAGACAATATTTAGTCTTTGATGAGCAAAGATGAACAGAGGATCTCCAGTTTGTCAACAAATGTGTGAGAAAAATATTGAAATGTTTAAAAACAATGTACCTCAAAGAAAGATTGGAAGGGATTTTCATATTTCTCTCCAGTATCAAGAACTGCCACTCAACAATAGCTGATATAACCAGGGATTACTTTGGCAATCCTTTGTCAAGCACATGCACAAATGCCACTTAAAACTTTACTGTGCAAAAAAGAAGCCTTATGTTAACCATGTCCAGAAGCGCCGTTGACTTCTCTGGATGGACCATCACACAGTGGAAACGTGTATTGTGGTCAGATGAATTAGCTTTCTAGGTCTTTTTTTGGAAAAAACGGACACCGTGTGCTCCGGACCAGTTCAAAAGCCAGAGGCTGTCATGGTATGGGGCTGTGTCAGTGCCCTTGGCATGGATAGGTGTCTAAATACTTCCAATGCAATACTGCCTTTAAAAACTCAAGAACACAAACAGAAAATACAACCCCAAATCAGAAAAAATTAGACAGTATAGAAAATGCAAATAAAAAAAATGCAGTGTTTCTTACATGTACTTTGACTTTTATTTGATTGCAGACAGTTTGAACCCAAGATATTTCATGTTTTGTCTGCTCAACTTCATTTCATTTATTAATAAACACCCATTCCAGGATTTCCGGCCTGCAACACATTCCAGAATGTTGCCACAAAAAACGTCCTTAGCCTTATTACCCTGTTTCCCTTCTGTAAAAGTGGTTTCTCCAAAAAGACCATTCCTGATCGAGCTTTTTCACCACATCTTAAGTATCCAGATTGTTTTCTGATTTTCCATGCTGATGCAAAATTATAATTTTATGTCTGTCAGATTTCTGTGATCTTTCAATGAAATGAAATGATGTGATTGGACGTTGGTCTTATACATACTAAAGCTCATACTAAATTTGCCTAGTATTTTTGAAATATACAGTATATACACCAACTAGGCATAACATTATGACCACTGACAGGTGAAGTAAATAACACTGATTATCTCTTCATCACGTCACCTGCTATTGGGTGGGATATGTTAGGCAGCAAGTGAACATTTTATCCTCAAAGTTGATGTGATAGAAGCAGGAAAAATGGGTAAGCGTAAATTTGAACGAGTTTGACAAAGGGCCAAATTGTGATGGCAAGACGACTGGATCAGAGCATCTCCAAAACTTGTGGGGTGTTCCTGGTCTGCAGTGGTCAGTCTCTATCAAAAGTGGCCCAAGGAAGGAACAGTGGTAAACCAGCGACAGGGTCACAGGCGGCCAAGGCTCATTGATGCACGTGGGGAGCCAAGGCTGGTCCGTGTGGTCCGAACCAACAGACGAGCTACTGTAGCTCAAATTGCTGAAGAAGTTAATGCTGGTTCTGATAGAAAGGTGTCAAAATACAAAATGCATCGCAGTTTGTTGCGTATGGGGCTGCATAGCCGCAGACCAGTCAGGGTGCCCATGCTGACCCCTGTCCACTGCCAAAAGCACCAATAATGGGCACGTGAGCAACATAACTAAACCACGGAGCAATGAAAGAAGGTGGCCTGGTCTGATGAATCATGTTTTCTTCTACATCACGTGGATGGGAAGAAGGCAAGCTGGCGGAGGCAGTGTGATGCTTTGGGCAATGTTCTGCTGGGAAACTTTGGGTCCTGCCATCCATGTGGATGTTACTTTGACACGTACCACCTACCTGAGCATTGTTGCAGACCATGTACACCCTTTCATGGAAACACTATTCCCTGATTTCAGCAGGATGATGCACCCTGCCACAAAGCAAAAATGGTCCAGGAATGGTTTGAGGAGCACAACAAAGAGATTAAGGTGTTGACTTGGCCTCCAAATTCCCCAGATCTCAATCCAATCGAGCATCTGTGGGATGTGCTGGACAAACAAGGAGTTAAAGAAACTGCTGCTAACATCTTGGTGCCAGATACCACAGCACACCTTTAGGGGTGCAGTAGAGTCCATGCCTTGACGGGTCAGGGCTGTTTTGGCAGCAAAAGGGGGATCAACACAATATTAGGAAGGTGGTTATAATGTTATGCCTGATGTGTGTGTGTGTATAGCTAACCGACAATGGTCAGCCACAGACTACCCAACAATCCTCTCTCACCTGCTTGCCAGAGATAAACACACATCCAACACTAGCAAGCTATCAGCCAATGGACCATCTGCAAATGACTGGCCTTTGTTGACGACATTTCACTTTACTCTGGAATTAATGGAATTTTAAATGATGGAGGATTATTTTCAGACAGGTATATGCCAGCCTTCTAACAGTGAGAGCTGATAGTAGCATGAATCAACTGCATGCCTTATGATCCACACATTTAAAAGCAAGCCGACTCTAGTTGTGTCATGATTCCACATAAAAAAAACTTTTTTTTTGCATATATGTGCAAAAGCTTTCAAACCAGTTCAAAAGTATAACTCATACATACAAGATATTTATATCGGCAGCATTTTTTTCTCTCACATCGCAGTTAACACTGGTCACTAGTAAAAAAAAAATTTTTGCACCACATCCCGTAACTAAACTGTATAATGGACATGACATCCGATGTTACAATAACCTGGCAACACTGATCACTAGTACCCTCTTAAAGAAAGATGTTTGTGATATTTCATAACACTTGATAAACCCAGTAATTACATTTTACTGCAAATAAGATCTCTATATAACAAAACCATGAGCATTTACTTGTAATTGCCCTCCCCTTTGCAGCTATGACATAATTTATTGCTTTGCCCAGGCTTCATACAAGATTTTAGAGAGTGTCTATGAGGAGCATTTATGAGCACAGACACTTTTTTGCATATGGATAAAAAGGCCTAGCTCACAATCAACCTTTCAATTCATCCCAGTGGTGTTCAGTGGAGTTGAGGTCAGGGCTCTTAATACAATTTTAATGAAGTTTGCAAAAACTGTATATTTTACACCACAATTTCATTGAAGCAGCACATCTGCTGGATCCAAATATCTGCTGTGCTGGCAGAAAGAAAGTGTTCCCTATGTAATTGACTCAACTTATACTCGACTATATACTTGATTTAGAAACAACATTTCACTCCTCATTTGCATAAATTTTTTTTAACTTTAACAGGTCTATAACAGGTAACTTCCTAATATTGTGTTGGTCCCCCTTTCGCTGCCAAAACAGCCCTGACCCATCGAGGCATAGACTCCGCTAGACCCCTGAAGGTGTGTTGTGGTATCTGGCACCAAGATGTTAGCAGCAGATCCTTTAACTCCTGTAAGTTGTGAGGTGGGGCCTCCATGGATCGGACTTGTTTGTCCAGCACATCCCACAGATGCTCGATTGGATTGAGATCTGGGGAATTTGGAGGTCAAGTCAACACCTCAAACTCATTGTTGTGCTCCTCAAACCATTCCTGAACCATTTTTGCTTTGTGGCAGGGGCACACTATCCTGCTGAAAGAGGCCACAGCCATCAGGGAATACCGTTTCCATAAAGAGTGTAAATGGTCTGCAACAATGCTTAGGTAGGTGGTACATGTCAAAGTAACATCCACATGGATGGCAGGACCCAGGGTTTCCCAGCAGAACATTGCTCAAGGCATCACTTCCCATAGTGCATCCTGGTGCCATGTGTTCCCCAGGTAAGCGATGCACACGCACCCGGCCATCCACGTGATGTAAAAGAAAACGTGATTCATAAGACCAGGCCACCTTTTTCCATTGCTCCGTGGTCCAGTTCCGATGCTCACGTGCCCATTGTTGGCACTTTCGGCGGTGGACAGGGGTCAGCATGGGCACCCTGACTGGTCTGCGGCTATGCAGCATTAATTTGAGCTACTCGGACTACTAGGACCACATCAATAAGCCTTGGCCACCTATGACCCAGTCACTGGTTTGCCACTGTTCCTTTCTTGGACCACTTTTAATAGATACTGACCACTAAAGACCGGGAACACCGCACAAGAGCTGCAGCTTTGGAGATGCTCTGACCCAGTCGTCTAGCCATCACAATTTGGCCCTTGTCAAACTCCCTCAAATCCTTACGCTTGCCCATTTTTCCTGCTTCTAACACATCAACTTTAAGGATAAAATGTTCACTCAAATAGTGAACATTTCCCACCCACTATTGCATTATGCATGTAATGTGGCAAGGGAATTCTTTTTTTTAATGCATTTTCTCTCTTTTTCTCCCCATTTTTAGCACGTTCAATTTTTACCAAATTGCGTTATGCTTCTTCTCTACTGGTTCCCGCCCCTGATTAAGGAGAGCCGAACTGACATGTGAGCTGTACCCAACTGCATCTTTTCACCTGCACGAGGTAAGTTCTCATGCCAATCAGCCTTGTGCACGGAGAGCCATACCCTTATCAGCATTGTTCTTCTACTCTGTGCAGACGCCATCAATTAGCCATCAGAGGTTGTAATTGCATCAATTATGAGGTCCCTATCCGGCTTACCTGGATGAACAACAGCCAAACGTTGTTCACATAGCTGCCCAGCCGAATAGCAGAGCTGAGATTCGATACGATGTATTAGAAATCCCAGAAATCATGAACGGCTTCACACAGGAATTGACGTCAAGTGCAAGTGTATTGGAATGAATACTTGATTGCAAATACAAACACCGGTCAAGAAAAATACAATGTCCAAAAATATCGAAAGCGAACAAAGCCAAAACACAAATCCAGTAATCGTAGTCTAATTCAGAAAAAGTACAAAAACCAAAGTGATCAAAACAAGAAATAACACCGCTTAGAATTGTAGAGAATATCATACAAGACTTCGCAACCTACAACCTGTACACAGGGTTTATATACTGGCTGCTGATTACTGACAGGTGAGCACCGAGATACTCGGTGCTCTAAGTCAGGGGACAGCGACCTCTGGAGACGTGGCGGCAAATTGTCAGCAGCAGATCTGACATCGGGGTTCTGTAAAATTGCAAGAATTAGCTTCTCCGAGAGAGTCTAAAACACTTATCGTGAAAAAAAGCTTGATGTAACTTAATGTATTAAAAGAACGACATAGAAACACTAAACCTCTCTTAATTGTTACTGTTCATAAATTCTCTCCACTAATGAAATTCCTCGTTCGTTTTAGTACAATAATTCACGTTAAGCTTTGTGCACCGGCACACTCTATACGAAATAACGGCACAGTCAGCGCAAAAGCTGTTTTGTCACTTGACACCAGTCCCAGAACCAACTGACATTGAGTTTCAAGGTACCACTGTACTAGTTAATATGAACATAAATAAATGTTATTTTATATTTAAACTGGGAATTTCAGTGAATCTTCCTGTATGAACTTCATACTTTTTATACTGTAAATTTGCTTTTTCTTTTTTTTTTTTCATTTAGTCAACATTTAGATTTTTCTCACATTGGGAATATAATAAGATTTACATTTTTAACTACAATTAATACAACAGTAGAGATACTGGAATCATTATAAAGGCCAGAGTTTTAATGTAACATTAAATATACAACAACGCTTTAGATACACTACGTGACCAAAATTATTTAGACACCAAACCTTGTGCCTGTTGATCATCCTGTTCCAAACTAGGACATTCAAGTTTCGCCTTCCCCACTCTCCAATGTTCTGGGAAGCCTTCTTATAGGATTTTGAAGTGTGTATGAGGGAATCTGTTCTCAAGTATGTTAACTCTGTGCTCAAGTATGTTAATTTCATGATGTTTCCACTTTTGAATGTATGGCATTAAAATTCTCCTGCTCCATCACAATACCATTGCTTCTAATATATCGTCCTTTAAAAATGACTGCCAATTTCCTGTCTGATCTCTGTGAATTTTCATGCCATGCTCTTACATGTTGACTTTAACATGCATGTCGATACTGGATGCTCACACACTACTAAGTTTTTGTCTGTTTTCGAATGCCGCAAATTTACTCAGCATTTTAATTTTTCCACCCACTGACATGGTCATATTTTTTTTATTTGTTGTGTTCCTTTGGCGTTAATATCACTGTATCAGGTTCTCCTGTAGGAATCTCTAAGCATAAACTCGTTTAATGTAAATTCAGTTCCTCTACATTTATAGTGCTGGATAAACATAATATCTCCTTCCATAATATTACTCCTCTTGATCCCCATCAGTTTTCAGTCTCTCTTCAAACTCATCTTTTTGACTTCGTAAAGTTTTATTATAATATAAAACTAATATAATAATATGCCACTATAACACCATTATCTCTTATGCCTCACTGAAAACTAGGGATCTCCCTGCTTCCCATTGTTCCCCATGGTTCACAAATGCGCTCTACAAGATGAAAGGCAATGGTAGACGTTTTGAATGTTTGTCTAAGAAATCAGGTCTTGCAGTACTCTCCCTCAATACTCAGCACAATAATACCCCTACCCCCCCATTATTCTACTGTTTTAAATAAAACCAGCTTATGGCCCAAAACTCTTTTAAGAACATTAAACAAACTCCTTCAGCCCCCTCATTATTCACTCCCAGTACTTCTGATCAATGCCAAGGCTTTCAAAACTTTTAGAACAAAGCATGTAAAATATAGGACTATTTCCCTGTAGTCCTTAAACCATTATCATCTTCTTTTGCCCAGGTACTTTGTGACATGTTTACATGTATTGACTGATCACTCTTTTGTAATCATAGATCATCTACCGTGTATCTTACCTAAGGTGTCCCTCAAGGATCAATTTTTGGTCCCCTTTTTTTCACTATTTACTTGTTACTTCTAGGGCAAATTATCCTGACTCATAATCTTAGTTTCCACAGCTATGCAGACAACACTCAGATATATCTCATTACAACATATACCTCCAAATTTCTGCCTCAGACTCTGGCAGTCTGCATCCATAAATGAAAATCCTGCATGATTAACAACTTTCTAAAAATTAAATACTGACCAAGCTTAGCTTTCACCTACTGCAAGAAACCTCCCTCACTCACCTTTATAACTCACTAACCAAATCAGCAGTTTTTCATCCTTGTAACATTGCCCGACTACAGCCATTACTCACTACCAGTGATGCCAAAACATCGTTCATGCTTTCATACTGTATTTTCCCATGTTGATTATTGTATTTCATTTTACTAAGGGCTACTGACTAAAACAATCAATAAACTACAGTACCTTTAAAACTCTGCAGTAAGAGTGCTCATATACAACACAAAATCTGCTTACATCACCCCTTTTCTTAACTAATTGGACTGGCTACCTGTAACGTCTCTTATCAAGTACAAAATATTTCTCATTACATTTAAAGCCATTCGTTGTCTGGCCATGAAATATTTCTTGCACCCTGAGGTCCTCTGATGGCAGTTTTCTCACTGTTCCTTATACAACACTCTCTTCAATGGGAGGCAAACCTTTTAGTGCTAAAGCCCCAAGTGTTTAAACTCCTTGCCCTAAACTTTTCATGACTGTACATCTGGTTCCTCATTTGAGTCTCTCTTGAGACATTTGTTTTCAATCAATATTTTTGTCCTTCTTCCTTTTTTCCCTTTAGATAATTATTATGTTTATTTACTGTACTGCTGTTGCAAAGCAACCCTGAGTTTGAGAAAGGTTATTTATATATTCAGTCAAAATGCATTTGTAAGGTCTGGCTTATGATTGGCATGATTGGCTAATGTCTGTTGCAGACACAATTGGCTAACAACTTCTGGGTAGGTGGGCCGAGGGAGTCCATATTGCTGCTGCAATTGCGGCCTTTGCTGGTAGTCAGTGGCATCTGCAGAGACGGAAACAATGGATAGCAGTGCGTGACTCTCCATACCCAATCCCTGTGTGAACCTGCCTTGTTTAGGCAAAAAGAAGTGATTGGCAACTGCACGTGTCGGATGGGCATGTGTTAGGTACGGCCCTATTTCGCCAGCCTAGGGGTCTGCAGCAGTGAAGAAGAGATATAACCAGGGTAATTGGATACAACTAGATTGGATGAAAAAAAAGGTGAAAATGCATAAACAGAATAGAAAATAGCCATCAAACAAGTTACTACTGCAAATTATGGAATTATATTAAGAGTTGATTTGTGTTTGGGCTTTTATTTATGCCTGCTGATTCTAAGACCTCATTCATACTGCTGGATGTAGTTCTCTATTTGAAATTCTTGCTAAAATATGATTTTGTCTGTTATGTTGTTCAGAAAAGCATTTCAGTGATCTTTGGCTCTGACACTAGTTGGAAGAAATCTCATGTCTGAACCAACACACAAAAGAACAAATACAGTGTATCACAAAAGTGAGTACACCCCTCACATTTCTGCAGATATTTAAGTATATCTTTTCATGGGACAACACTGACAAAATGACACTTTGACACAATGAAAAGTAGTCTGTGTGCAGCTTATATAACAGTGTAAATTTATTCTTCCCTTAAAATAACTCAATATACAGCCATTAATGTCTAAACCACCGGCAACAAAAGTGAGTACACCCCTAAGAGACTACACCCCTAAATGTCCAAATTGAGCACTGCTTGTCATTTTCCCTGCAAAATGTCATGTGATTTGTTAGTGTTACTAGGTCTCAGGTGTGCATAGGGAGCAGGTGTGTTCAATTTAGTAGTACAGCTCTCACACTCTCTCATACTGGTCACTGAAAGTTCCAACATGGCACCTCATGGCAAAGAACTCTCTGAGGATCTTAAAAGACGAATTGTTGCGCTACATGAAGATGGTCAAGGCTACAAGAAGATTGCCAACACCCTGAAACTGAGCTGCAGCACAGTGGCCAAGATCATCCAGCGTTTTAAAAGAGCAGGGTCCACTCAGAACAGAACTCGCGTTGGTCGTCCAAAGAAGCTGAGTGCACGTGCTCAGCGTCACATCCAACTGCTGTCTTTGAAAGATAGGCGCAGGAGTGCTGTCAGCATTGCTGCAGAGATTGAAAAGGTGGGGGGTCAGCCTGTCAGTGCTCAGACCATACGCCGCACACTACATCAAATTGGTCTGCATGGCTGTCACCCCAGAAGGAAGCCTCTTCTGAAGTCTCTACACAAGAAAGCCCGCAAACAGTTTGCTGAAGACATGTCAACAAAGGACATGGATTACTGGAACCATGTCCTATGGTCTGATGAGACCAAGATTAATTTGTTTGGTTCAGATGGTCTCAAGCATGTGTGGCGGCAATCAGGTGAGGAGTACAAAGATAAGTGTGTCATGCCTACAGTCAAGCATGGTGGTGGGAATGCCATGGTCTGGGGCTGCATGAGTGCAGCAGGTGTTGGGGAGTTACATTTCATTGAGGGACACATGAACTCCAATATGTACTGTGAAATACTAAAGCAGAGCATGATCCCCTCCCTCCGGAAACTGGGTCGCAGGGCAGTGTTCCAGCATGATAATGACCCCCCATAAACACACCTCTAACACGACCACTGCTTTATTGAAGAGGCTGAGGGTAAAGGTGATGGACTGGCCAAGCATGTCTCCAGACCTAAACCCAATAGAACATCTTTGGGGCATCCTCAAGCGGAAGGTGGAGGAGCGCAAAGTCTCGAATATCCGCCAGCTCCGTGATGTCGTCATGGAGGAGTGGAAAAGCATTCCAGTGGCAACCTGTGAAGCTCTGGTAAACTCCATGCCCAGGAGAGTTAAGGCAGTTCTGGGAAATAATGGTGGCCACACAAAATATTGACACTTCAGGAACTTTCACAAAGGGGTGTACTCACTTTTGTTGCCGGTGGTTTAGACATTAATGGCTGTATATTGAGTTATTTTGAGGGAAGAATAAATTCACACTGTTATATAAGCTGCACACAGACTACTTTTCATTGTGTCAAAGTGTCATTTTGTCAGTGTTGTCCCATGAAAAGATATACTTAAATATCTGCAGAAATGTGAGGGGTGTACTCACTTTTGTGATACACTGTATATGTACTGTATTTATCCACACTAGAGCAGCCAGAACAATTCGACTGGTATAAACCATATATAAAAAATAAAAAATAAAAATAAAACATGTACTTTTAGCCGCTCAGGTGGCGCAGCGATAAAATACACTGGCACACCAGAGCTGGGATTTGGAATGAATCTTAGCTCTGCCATCCGGCTGGGCTGGCCGGCTATATGAACAATGTTTGGCTGTTGTTCATCCAGGGTGGGAGCCGGATAGGGACCTCATAACTGATGCAATTACGATCTCTGCTGGCGGATTGATGGCATCTGCACAGAGTAGAGGAATAATGCGACCAGGGTGTAGCTCTCAATGCACAAGGCTGACCCGCATATGATCTCGCCTCAGGCAGGTGAAAAGATGCAGTCAGCTACTGCTCACGTGTCAGGGGGTTCGCGTGTCAGTTTGCTCTCCTCAATCAGGGCGGGGGTCAGCACCAGTAGAGAGGAAGCATAACACAATTGGGTAAAAATTTGGATGTGCTAAAAAGGAGAACAAACGGGGAAAAAAAAATCATAAAAATATAAACTGGCACTTTGGCACAATGTTTACAATCCCATATTTTTGTCTAACAAGGTAAGGGGAAAGAAGTTTCAAGAAGTTTGCATATGTTGACACGCCTCCCCTCAATAAGTTCAGGTGTCACACCCCTTACAGAAGGTTGTATATAATAAGTATACAGTGACGAGCCAATTGATTTTGGGAGTGGCGTTGAGTTTCAAGGTATTTTTTCCCATAAGCATGTATGGAAAACCCGTTAATGCATTTTATGGTGCTGTGGAACTGCATATATTTTAGGCTAATGTAAAATAATGAAATTGTTAATATAATATAATGGAGGTAAGTATAATATAAAAACAATAAAAAATCAATACAAAAATACAATAAACCTGCGTTTTACATTTACTTCTTTATTGTTTCCTAACACTTCATGATTATTAATCATGAAGAGACTTGATTTTGAAATACCATATTCCTTAGCAAGTTCAGTAAGGGCGCATTCACATGAGAAGTGACAAAACTGCTTATGTGCTGGCTGTGTCATTATTTTCTATAGAGTGTGGAGGTGCACAAAGCTTAATGTGACTTATTGTACTAAAACAACTAGCAAGGAATTTCATTAGTGGAGTGAACATAAGCAGTAATAATTAAGAAAGGTTTAGTGTTCCTGTGTCGTTCTTTTAATATATTAAGTCACATTAGGTTTTTCTCAGCACCCCGAGCTATAACACAAGTTTAAAAGTGAAACAGTGAGGAAAATCCTGCTAAACACAGATACATGTGAATGCTTTCAAAGTGAATTTGACGGTTATTCCACACAAATGCATATTTCATATTCGCACTTTGATGATGTTTTACTGCATCGCTCAAGCCAAGCGCTAAACACATCGAGTTTAAGGCAAATGTTGAGTTGAAGGGTACAAATTTCCTGACAAAGTGCATAAAGATTTTGAGTGTAGGGGACGTCGAGTTACAAGATACCACTGTATTAAAAATTTGACTCATTTATAATAAGTGAGCCATTTCTAATTAGTGCTCAGAAGAGATGCTTCTGTCTTTAGCTGTAATGCAACTGGTATTTGTTAACTCTGTCTCCAGTAGTGCTGGCTAACATTATCAAACTTTCACAAACACAACTATCTGTACAGCACATGGTGTCTTAGTGTTTGTTTTTATGTCACACCCCCTTGTCTCTGCATGAGCACACAAGAGACAGCTGAGGATCATTAACACAAAGACAAATCAAAGAAAATATGATTTGTCATCGTGTTAACGATCATCAGCTGTCCCTTGTGTGCTCATTAGCTCCTTGTGTGTATAGTTCCCTTTGTCTGCATTTCCTCTTGTCGGTCATTGTAATTCTAAATTCATGTGGACATAGTTTGTTTATTCTTATTCTTGTCTTGGTTGGTTCTTGTCTTTGTTTTATAGCTGTTTGTATCTGTTATTATATTATATGCTTTGCTCATCAGGTTCATTGTTTAGCCCATGTTTTGTGTTATTCAAGCATAGTGTTTAGAATGCGGATTAGCATTCATGTTTCTGGTTGTTGAGTGGTATGAGTAGTTTGGTTTAGGGATCTATTATGTTCAGTGGTAGATTATCATTAGCATAGCAAAGCTTAAATAATGTTTCCCCCTTGTTTAGTGTTGCACCTTTTACTAAATCTTAATGTTCAGAATGTCTTTGAAAATGAGTTTTTGCTTAATTACTTTGCAACTTAAAAAAAAACTCCATTGAATTTATCAATGATTTTATGCATTTTCTTCCAATTTAGTGTAGTCAATTTGTCCTCTGCTGCTGGGGGATCCCTGATTGCAGTCGAGGTGGGTGTATTGCTGCTCACGCCTCCTCCGACCCACGCACAGTCCTTAGCGGAACCCTTTTTCACCTGTACACTCCGCACAGGCTCCTCTTCATCTGCAAATCAGGTTCTTTACACAGCATTTGAAGACCCCACCCACACATAGTCCGGACATCCCGCCCTAGCAGAACCTTAAACCAATTATGCCAGCTAGATGGCACCCAGCCAACTGGTGGCAATGCAGAGTTTCGAACCGAGGAGTTCAGAATCTCGGCGCTGATGTGCTAGCAGAATATCCTGCTGCGCCACCTGGGCGCCTATAAATTCACTGTTTAAATGTTGGTGGTGCAGTTGTTGCCTCACAGCAAGAAGGCCTTGGGTTCATTTTCCCAGCTGGGTGGGCAAGGTCTTTTTTTAAGTTTGCATGTTCTCCCTGTGTCTGCATAGGTTTCCTCAAGATGCTGCGATTTTTCTTCAACAATTCCAAAGACATGCAGTCAGGCCAACTGGAGCTACTAAAAATTGTGTGAAAAAAAAAAGTGTGAATGTGTGTGCATGTGTCTGCCTTGTGATGGACTGGCCATCTGTCCAGTGTGTTTCCTTTCTTTTGCCCAATGAATTGGACCCACTATGACTCCAGGATAAGGGTGGTGGTAAAACGGACAATGAATGATCAGAATTGCATTAATCAGATTCTGTGTGATTTGGACTGCAACAACCTACAGTGTAAATGTAACCACACAATTGATCAGTAAGTACATAGATACATAAATACAATTTAAGTGAATGCTGAATGAAAACTCAACCAAGCCCCTGTCTCACCTCTCTTACTCTTGAATTCTCTTGCAAAGCACAATTTCCAAACCTTAAAGAATACATTATGTTCAGTACACTTTTTTGTACAATGAAGTGAGTCTCCAGTCTATAGTGTACCCCTGTTTGCAAGCTATAACAGTCTAACCAATTCTGGGACGGCTATTCATAATATATTCATGTGTCAGCGTGTATTTGTGTCCTTTTCATTTGTAAAGTCTATCACAGATGCTGGATGAGAACTGGCTTGCGACTGACATTTTTATTCATCCTGAATGCATTAAAGGCGCTAAAGTCAGGGCCCTAGAGTTGACAGAGTCTTTCGAGTTAAAGAACTTAAATGGCTGGAGTTCCTTCATACAAATCTTGTTAAAGCATGTTTTTATGGACATTGCTTTTTGCACAAGAACACAGAAGAGGGCATTACATGTTACTGCATTACAGTAATTTATTTAGTCAAAAGAGGATTTGTGAGGTCAAGCACTGGGTGCATGGCAGGAATACCCTTGACAAAGAAAATCCATTGAAGGGCTTATAGCGACACTGAGAGTGGGCTAGCAAAAGGCTGCTGTTGTTTAATAGGGTTAATGTGAGGGCTATGTGCAGGAACAGGAGTTACACACCAAAAGGCCCTTGTTTCCACAAAGCTGGAAGCATATAATTTACTTTTTTCAAATGATTTAAACACCTATCAACAATGAAAGTGGCTGAAACTCATCACCTTAATAATAAGGAAGGATGTGCACAAACTTTTGGCCATATCCTGTACTTTTTACTCTTTCATGCCTGGAAAGACTAATGAATTTCATACACAATATACAATAAGCAATATACAAAACCCAAGTCATATATTGTTTAGGGCAGTTGTAGCTTAGCGGTTAAGGTACTGGACTATTAATCAAAAGATTGCTAGTTCAAGCCCCAACACTGCCAGGTTGTCACTATTGGGCCCTTAACCTTCAGTTGCTTAGACTGTATACTGTCACAGTACTGTAAGTCACTTTGGCGTTGCCACCGGTCGGCTGGGTGCCATCTAGCAGGCATAATTGGTAGTGCCTGCAGCCGACACTAATTGGCTACAGTGTCTGGTAGGACGGGATGACTGGACTATGGGGGTGTGGTCTTCTAACGCTCTGCAAAGACCCTGATTAGCAGATAGAGGCACCTGTGCAGAGTGCATGGGTGAAAGTAAAGGGTCTGCTAAGGACTGTCGGAGGAGGAGTGAGCAGAAAATATACCTTCCTTGCAGTCAGAAATCCCCAGCAATGGAAGACAAATTGACTACGCTAAATCTGGAGAAAAATGGGAGAAAATGCATGAATACATAGAAAAAGTGTCTACTAAATGTCAAAAAAGATAAATGTATTGACTGTTAAATTAAGTGTTGGTGATACTTTATGTGCTTTTTTTAAAACATAAAGACACTCCAGTAGGTATTCTTCTCTGTGACTGCTGTTACAAAAACACATGAAAAGCTTAAACACATGGTGGAATTCCAGTGTCTTGACAGCAACTTACCCCCCTGACCTATAACCTATGGTTCACAACCAACACCTTTTTACTTTGCTGTTTTTAATTATTTGCCACAGTGGGTGTCGCATCTGGTAATCGGCAAATGGCATGTCAGCCAACCCAGCATTTTTACTCATTCATGCATTTAATTCTAGGTAAAATGCATGTGTGAAAGGGGTTAATGGCATGATAAAAATAAAAACCTTCAAGGTGAAGAAAGTAAAGGTATTGCTAAAAGCACGCTCACTTTTAACACATATTTCATGTCAGGTGTGTGGAATGTAGTCGCCTACTGAATTTAACTCAAAGAGGCAATATAATGACAGCATCAGACTGCTGTCAGCATGCCAGCTTTAGAGTTTAGAAAGTGAGGGAGGTTGTTCTCAGACACAGACAGGAAAAGCTCTGCTGTCAGTCTGAGAAGGCACCTTACCTTAGATCTGCCCAAGGCGGTAATAAGGGTTGCAAACGCGATTCTGCACACATACCATCACATCCATCATGCAGAACCGTGGCATGCTTTTCTCTAAAGGGAACACATGGCCTAAACACACAAACAGCAGGCTCAAAAACGACTTATCATCCCACATCTGTTCACTTCTCACTTACACCACAAAGTACCGTTAAAATTCCAAAGGCTCCCCGCATTGCCTGCCAAGCATTGTGTGTGCAGAGATGGAAATCATATCATAAAGCTTGGCCTGAAAGAAACGATGTCTAAGGAAAAAATGCATGTTTTTCAGCTGCTGTAAAGTTTTACTGCAGTTCCACAGTATGGAAAGTGCATCATCGTGAGCTTTAAAAAGACCACTAATTCTACAAGAACAATAAAAAGTGCTCCATCTGTAAATAATTTAAACACATAAAGTACAACACATTTGCTAGAGATTTATTTTTGTTTGCATGAAAGGTTAGGGCACATTGAACATTATGTCATGCATAAATCAGTTCCATAAATATACAATTCTGTGCACTTTCCTAACCGGTCTGTGTAAGCCGTGCAAACCAAGTAGAATGTTCCTCATTCAAATAAACAGTAAAACCAAATGTGCTGAGTGAATATGACAGTTGTGGTTTTTAATAATGAGAACAGACAGAATGAACTGGAGAACTGTCTGTTTTTTATACAATTTACTTATTTAATTTCACTAGGGCGGCACGGTGGCTTAGTGGGTAGCACTGTCGCCTCACAGCAAGAAGGTTCTGGGTTCGATCCCCAGGTGGGGCGGTCCGGGTCCTTTCTGTGCGGAGTTTGCATGTTCTCCCCGTGTCCGCGTGGGTTTCCTCCGGGTGCTCCGGTTTCCTCCCACAGTCCAAAAACATGCCACCAGGCTAATTGGAAACACTGAATTGTCCTATAGATACTTAGCCGCTAGATGCACAAAACCAGTGCATTGTAGTGCCAGTCCCAAGCCCGAATAGAAATAGGGAGGGTTGTGTCAGGAAGGGCATCCGGCATAAAAATTGTGCCAAATCGATACGCGCATTGTGATGCGCCGAGAGCCGACCCCGTAACCAAATGGGACAAAGGCCTAGGAAAAGAAGAAGAAGAAGAATTTCACTAAATTATGATTATAGGTCGGATGGCATGTGGCGCAGTGGATAGCGCTGTCGCCTCACAACTAGAAGGGCCTGGGTTTAATCTCCCAGGGTCCTTTTGTTTGGAGTTTTCATGTTCTCCCTGTGTCCATATAGGTTTCCTCTAGGTTTTCCAATGTCATGCAGTCAGACCAGTTGGAGCTAAAACATGCTCTAAGTGTCTGTGTGAGTGTGTGTGTCTGCCCTGTGATGGACTGCCAATCTCTCCGGGGTGTTTCCTGCCTTTTGTCAGGTGAATTGGACCCATCGCAACCCTGAACAGGATGGAGCAATGGTAAATGGAGCAATGATAAAACAGACAATAAATTATTAATGAATGAATTATTATTTGCAGCAAATAGAAAATGAGAAAATGGTCGCTATTATCTAATTGTTACTGATAATAACAAGTGCGATATTCACATTACAGTCTTACGGTTAGATTTGTGTAAACTAGTCTGTAATGCTGCTCAGGTGGCGCAGCAGTAAAATACGCTAGCACACCAGAGCTGGGATTTTAAATACATCATTTCGAATCTCAGCTCTGCCATCCAGGCTATTGACAATTCTTGACATTGGCCATTGCCATTGGCTGTTGTTCACAGGGTGGGACAAGCCAGACCAGGGTTCCTCATGACTGGTGCAATTACAAATTGACTGTGCAATTCCTTATCTTGTTATTATAATTCAGGTTTAAAAAAAAGATTGATCAATGCATCTCATACATTTTTAACCCTTTATTTGTAATGATTTACCTGAATCACATATAATGTGTTTGGGATTTGCCATTGTCAGCCATTTTAACATCTTGTCAATATGACACCAGGCCAAACATCAGACACCATCTAGCTACCCTAACCAACAATAAAACAGCTTACTTATGAAATGATTTTAATCATACTGAGTTGTTTGTGGTTTTTTTTTTTTTTTTTGTTTGTTTTTTTTTTTTTGTTAATCCAACCTTAAACAGTTTATACACATTAAACAAAAACATATTTGCAGCCTACAATACTATAAAGAGAAAAAATTACTTAA
Organism: Trichomycterus rosablanca; assembly: GCF_030014385.1. Classification (NCBI taxonomy): domain Eukaryota; kingdom Metazoa; phylum Chordata; class Actinopteri; order Siluriformes; family Trichomycteridae; genus Trichomycterus; species Trichomycterus rosablanca. Next base: position 20,046,474 of record NC_085998.1, on the reverse strand, counting down.
TATAAATACACATTTAAACTGGTATCCAAAAAGAGCCTTTATAAAATTATTCAGCAAAAAACTTCAACAGCAGTTTGTTCGTGGTGTAATTGAAATGGAATTTTTTGTAAATTATTATTTTGCATTTTTCCCTTATTTTTTGCATTACACTTCCTCTATACTGATGTTAATCTCCACCCTGACTGAGGAGAGCCGAGACTGACACACGCCCCACCAAAACATGTGAAGTAGCCGACTGCATCTTTTCACCTGCACGAGGCGCGTGCATATGCGGATCAGCTTTGTGTACGGAGAGCCACACCCTGATCAAAGCATTATTCCTTGTCTCTGTACAGGCGGAATCAATCAGCCAGCAGTGGTCAGAATTGCATCAGGTATGAGGTTCCCTCCGGCACCCTCCTTGAACAACAGCCAATCGTTGTTTGTGTAGGCGCCCAGCCTGTCGGATGGAAAATCTTTTTGTATAATAAACATAATTCATGGCATGAACCATGTCCAATATAAAATATGATGGGGGGGGGGGGGGGGGGGTTATGCTATGGGGATGCCTTTTAGCAGCAGACAAGACTTAGTAGAAGAATTAATAGAAAGATTTATATTTCATTGTACAGAAAGACCTTAAACAAAACTGCTCCACATGCTAATAAAAAGTAGAAAAATGATGTAACCCAATCAAACATCCAAACCCTAAAATTGCTCTATTTCCTTGCCCATGTTAAATGGGGCTTATTTGAACTGTTGGTTGCAATAACTGCTAAAAGTGATTTTCATTCTTAAACAAAGAGGAAACGTTTATAATTATAAATAGTTTTTTTTTTGTTTTTACTTCTTTACTGACAAAGTCTGTATTCTTATTGGTGGATATAAATCACAAGTTGATATAATAAGTAAAAAGGGTTGGAAAATACTTGTTAAAGCACGTTATTTACATGTAGAATTTATGTACTCTCACATGTTCAAGAAGGCCAAGCAAAACAAGGTCACCTCGTGCCTCAATAAGAGCATTAGAGTTCATCTGAATCCAATATTGTGGTTAAGTCTTGTCGTCAGTGCACTGAACAGAACATCCAAAGACAACAGCACACTATGTACCTCAAATTCTCTTCCAGACTCAAGGAACTTTATAAAAATGGGTATAAAAAATCCCTGCCTGCAATGTGCAGAAACCTCAGAATGTTTCTGCCGTTATATTTTACTTCTCACTGTGCAAATGCATCACTTCACTTTATTGTCCATTAGCTCCTGAAACAGCACTCAAACAGAAATGTCATGATAGAAATGGCTCTGTTTAATTGTAAGGGTTAAAATGTCCCTTACACGTGGACGGAGTGGCACAACAGCACAGCTTATTATTTATAAGTCTCTTAGTGAAGTGGCTGAAGTCATTAGCAGCTGGTCCAAATTGCTTTGTTTTGTCTTGAGGTTCTTATTTGAACTGTCTGATCTCCTTTAAATGTCAAAAGGCACTAGCAGCATTTGTGTGAGTATTTCTGACAGAGAAAAACATTCTTAATCTTTTCAAAAGCTGATAAAGAAATATGAGGCATGCTTGGCAGTCTAATTTTCAGAGTGAAACTGATTGCTGTGCCTGGATAATCCAATGTGTATGCGAATGTCTGTGTTTTAATTAAAGTTATGAGTGGACTGGGAAAACCTTAATCTCAAGAAGGCAGGATGAAAAAAGGTTTTGTTTTCTTGTCTCTATTTGGCAGGTTCTTATCTTTCTTTTACGCTCGACCACTGTGCGTGTTATTTTCCAATCTCCTAGAGAACTCATCTATTCTTCAATTCAATTAGGCTCTTTGGAGGAGGTCTGCGCATTTTCTTTTAACCATGTAAGTTAAAGCAACATCTACTAAAAGCAAAGCAAATTCAACAAGCAAATTCAATTGGCCACATGCAAGCTACAAGTATTCTTGTAGTTAGCTCTGCAATATTACTGATTTTCTGTATTATAATACAATTATAATAATGGAATGGAAATGTTATTTGTAGGGCTGAAATTAAGATTTACAATTTACGTCAAGTCTACTGCAAGTCCTGTACAAGCTAAGAATTAGTCAAGACAGGGTTTAAAGGTCAAGGTCATGTTCAAATAAAAGCTGAGACAAGACCAAGAGGGTTTAAATGGTTTGTTTCAATGCACAAAATGACCAAATGTATTTAGACATCTCTCCTAATTATTGAATTCATACACTTTTGATGAATTTGATGTGAATTGGAATGTGGTGTCCAGCAGGCTCATGGTCTAATGGCTACATGTCCACATGCTTATGACATATAATGTGACATTAGGTAACAGGTACATTCAATTTTTCAAATAAAAAAATACACAGATCAAGGCCGCTCAGGTGGCGCAGCGGTAAAAACACACGCTGAACACCAGAGCTGGGATCTCAAATACATCGTATCGAGTGCCAGCTCTGCCCGCCGGCTGGGCTAAGCAAACGCATGAACAACGATTGGCCTGTTGTTCAGATAGGGGTGGGATATTAAAAAAGCCTGATAGGGACTCTCATAACTAATGCATTACAACCTCTGCTGGCTGATTGATGGCGCCTGCACAGAGGCGGGAAAAGAGTGCTGTCAGGGTGTGTCTCACCGTACACAGTGGTGATCAGTGGTGATCCGCATTGCACTCGTCAAAGTGTAGGTGACAAAATGCATATGGCTGCTGCCCACGTGTCGGAGGGGGGCATGGGTTAACTTTGTTCTCCTCAATCAGAGTGGGAATCGGCATTGGTGGAGAGGAAGCATGACGCAATACACAGATACAAAATTCAAAACAGTGTTGCTATCCTATCAGCCAGTCGTGTGTCTTTATACAGACATCAATACATGTTACAAATTAAACAAATGCTCTGTTAATATACCCAGTAAAATAATACAAAAAACACTGCTTCTTCTAAATGAGACTACACAGTGGGAGTCAGAAAACCAAGTCAAAAAATGTCAGCAAAAACACGAGGAAAAGGATGCTGGAGACTTGGTGTAATGGATCAATTACCTTTGTCTGCTTTAACTAGCAGCAGGAAGCATAGCTCGTCCCATCATAGTCACAAAGGACTACAAATCCTAGGAGCTGTACCTGATTCTGGGGCTATTTAAGAGAAGTGACCAGTGCGGTCATTATTTACACTCAGTATAAGGTTCTTCTTCTTCTTCTTCTACTCATCTTTCTGTTTGCCATTGCAGGCTTGTTTAAACAGGTCACAAGCTTTCATGTACCTTTGGAAGCCATTTGTGGCAACTCATTGCTTTGTGTGTTAGTTGACTGGTGGACCGAGTAGCTGGTGGGCTGGCAGTGGTCACGGTTCCACTTAGCTCTCTCTCTCTCAAAAACAATAAGAATTAGACAAGAATAGTTCAGTCTAGAGAAGTGCTCTACAGCTAAGGTTTGAATCTTACCTTGGGCGGTTGTTGTTGTCCTATATGGACAAAAGTATTGGAACACCAATAGTAGCTTTTATGACATTCCATTCATATGAAGCTTAGCAGCTATAATATTTTCCATTACTCTGGGAAGACCTTCTGTTAGAGTTTAGAATATAGGAATATTCCAAATATAGGAGTCTGTAGGGATATTTGCCCATTCATTTAGAAGAGCATTTATGAGGTTATACACTAATGTTAGACAAGAAAGCCTGGCTTACAGTCTACACTCTAGTTCATCCCAAAGTGTTTGATGGGGTTAAGCATGGGCGACTCGTTCCTTAGGGTGATCGGGCGACGCACCACCAAAGGGCGAAAGAGAAGAAATTTTCAGAAAGCCCTCCAACCTTGCTTTGTGCGCTGGGATATAGTCATGCTGGAACAGAAATGGGCCTGTTTCCAAACTGTCCCAACAAAGTTGGAAGCATACGATTGTGTTTCAGACCCACCACGACCCTGACCAGGGTGGTTAAGCAGACAATGAATGAAGGAATGAATATCTCTTAATCATTCATGGTTTTCATACAGTCACATTCAGTCCCAGCAAGAAGATGGTCAAGGGATGTGAGAAGATATTGCTCTGCCATTTTAACTATGCAAAATTGGAACTGGAACAAATCTGGAACTGTCCTCATGTCAGCAACATTCCCACCACTGGTGGAGCTTACCAAATTTTCACTAAACATGGAGTACACTGAAGCAAAGGCTTTAGGATCCACCTTACAGAGATTAGAAGTGGGGTCAAAAAAAGAACAGTGAGTGTAATAATTATATATTTTTCATATTGATTGTGTATTATGACATCAGTTAAGGCGATCACATTATTTCACTCTACAGCAAGCCTCAGAGAGCTGAGAATCCTCACATTTGGCACATACAGTATATGTTGGTTTTCGATGAGCTCTCTCTCATCCCCATCTGTTTTCAGTTTTCACACCATGTGACAAACAGCACAAAAATGTAGAATTTAAGTCCCTTAAACCCAGAACTCCAACCTCCCCCTCCCGCCTCATTTTTTCCATCTATTATGCTAGATATTTGGAAGCTCTTAATAGTGAGTTTCCAATAACATATGTAAGGGGAAAAACTTTGGACAATAAACCATCTGCATCACAACGCAGAATAAACAGTGATATCAACAAAAAGGGAAAGACTTATAGAGCGATAATAGAGAAATGTGAATTATGAGAGAGGTTGCAAAAGCATGCAATGAACTGATTTTAAATAATGCATTTTAAAACATTTATATCAGTGTTGTGTATTATTAAATACAACAAAAAGTCATTTCACAGATGACTTCACTAAGAATTGTTTTCTTCTTTTATTCATTCACAAATGCCAAGGTGTTGCATTGGGTTATGTGGGTGTCTTGGCTTGTGTGAATTGGTCACTTACGGACTTATAAGCTATACATTATTATTAATGCATCATACATTATTATTAATTATGTTTCCTCTCTACTGATGCTGATCCCCACTTCTGATTGAGGAGAGCGAGACTGTCACACGCCCCCTCCGACGTGTGCAGTAGCCGACTGCATCTTTTCACCTGCAAGAGGTGAGTTCATATGTGGATCAACTTTGTGTATAGAGAGCCACACCCTGTCCACATTAGCAGGCGCCATCAATCAGCCAGCAGAGGTCATAATTGCATCAGTTATGAGGTCCTGTCCAGCTCCCACCCTGTATGAACAACAAGCCAATCGTTGTTCATATAGCCGACCAGCCCAGCCAGATGGCAGAGCTGAGTTTCGAACCAACGAGTTTGAAATGTCAGTTCTGGTGTGCTAGCGTGTTTTACTGCTGCACCACCTGAGCGGCTACAGTGTACATTTAAATTAGAAGAGGGTTTGGGTGCCCAGGTTGCACAGCGGGATATTCCACTAACACACCAGCGCTGGGATTCTGAACTCTCTGAGTACGAATCTTAGCTATGCTGTCTGTCGGCTGGGCACCCCCTAGCAGACACAATAGGCATTTCTAAAAAGGGGGTGGGGTTCTAAACACTGTGTAAGGACCCTGGTTAGAGACCTAAGGCGCCTGTACAGAAGTGGAGGTCTGTGTGTGACTGTATGTACTAGAGACTCAAATGAGAAGAGGTTGATAGACTGCACACGTGTCAGTGGGGGCATGTGTCAGGCAAATATACCCTCCTCGGAGGTGATCGGGTTCTTCAGCAGTGGAAGACTATTTGGCGATGCTAAATTGGTAGGAAAAGGAAGAAAATGCATAAATAAAATAGTAAAAAAAGAGGGTTTTGTCTAGACATGTGAATCAGATGTGAATCAGATGTTTCAGAAGCAGATGTTTCCACATTTTTTGAAAATTTACACAGTTAATAAAGTCAGGCAAACCCCAAAAACTTACTAACACTGATATAACATCACTAGAGGTGGGCAGTAACATGGGGTAATCATAAAAGTTTTATTGGTTCTGTTGGGCTTGATGTACAGCCTAGCATCTAGAATGAAGCTGTAATGTCTTAAGTAGGACAGTAAACTATATTTTAGAAAATTATGTGTGGTGCTTTGGATTTCTCAATTACCCTTTTCTCCTGTACTCCTTATAAACCTATAAAGAGGCCAGTTTGGCAACCCTGATAACAGTTAGTAAATAGAAAAAAAACAAGCCAGTATCATTAGCATTTAGAAAAAGTATGTGTGCCTGTATTTTTTTTAGAATAAATCAGTGGTAAAACAGACAATGAATGCATTAATGTTTCTGTAGAGTTAAGTGTTTACCAGTGAAATTATCCAGCAAATGAACAAAGAAAATGAATGAAAAAGAAAACCCCCGTGTTACTACAAAAACAGGTTGAGCTGATGTAGTCTGGGATGAATGTGTAGGTCTTAACCATAAGATTACTTAACAATCAAGGACTTCACAGCTGTATAGCTGTATGTATACCCTCTTGATTTTGAAGCACAGGAAGGGTCTACTGGAATATGCCAGAAGGAATTTGGATAGGCCTGTAGAGTTCTGGGACACAGTTATATAGAGTGATGAATCAAGGCTGGTGCTGTACTGCCATATTGATTAGAAGTTTTGATCTGATGCATAAGGGTCAAGGCTTAAGACCCAAAGAATACTGTCCACATAGAATTAAGGTGGGTCAGTACTGATGTGGAGATGTTTTTCTCTTATGCCTAGTTCACAATACGCAATTTTTGCCCTTATTTACGCTCGCTGACAGGTTGCCGCTAGATGTGGCAGCTTGGAAGCAACTCTGCGTTTGCTCTTGGATCAAAACTCGGCTCTCAATCGCTATGTGTGAACTGTTTAATGACTCGATTTGAGTGCCTCGCCGAGTGCTAACCGACTGAAGAAAAATATCTAGCATGTTAAATATCTGGGCCTGTTGGTGACTCAAAATCCTGTAGTGTGAAAGGCGTTGCGAGCAGGTTGCAATTCTATGTCGAACTACAGCCAATGAGAACACATATATTACACAGGACAGGGGTGTAATATACAGTAGTTTCAGAATACATGGGCACACACACAAGCTTTACAGTATTTGTGATCTTATCGTCCACGCCAAACCATAATACCAATGCTGCATTGCAAAAAATATTTATTAACCTCCAACTCACTACAGAACAGAAAATCCCTGCTGGTCGCGTAGCCCAATTCACTCAGATTCATTTATTTTTCCTACTTGCGTTTACGCTGCACATCAGCGCACAAACAACTTTGATCGCTCCTTGTTGATGTGCATTTTTGGACGTGGTATCATTAAACCCCTTGTCACCTCTCGCATGTGTTTTCGTGACAAAACTTAGTTTGGGAGACCAGACAGACTCGCCTGAGATTCTTCACGATGGTAAATCGTGTAGTGTGTGACCCCCTATCGCCGATCAGTCGTGTAGTGTGAAAACCACAATGACTTAAAAGACTCCCGATTACAAGAGATCCAGTTGTGTAGTGTGAACTGTACAACGATCTGAACAACTGGAAAGTCGTGTAGTGTGAACTTGGCATTACACTAACTGTCAATCTTAACCATGTGACTAGCATCATGGATTCCCAGAAGTACTTAGGCATTTTGAGAAAGGAATGTTATACCTTCTGTTGTAAAATAGAACCTTAACCATAATAGGAATTTTTTGCAGGACAATGATCCCAAGCACACTTCAAAGTCAACCAAAGATTGGTTATGGATTCAGTCCTGGAATATTCTGGAGTGGCTATTTCAGTCTCCAGATTTAAATCCCAAAGGAAATCTGGTGGGATTTATTGAAAGAGGCTGCAGCATGGAAGCTTGTGAAACCTCAATGAGTTGGAAGCTTCTGCACAAGAACAACGGGTGTAGATTCCACAAGAGAGGTGTGAAAAGCTTGTTAGCACTTACCCAACCTGCTTTTTTAGAGGTTATCATGCAAACGGCCTGTTATTCAGGCTTTTGGTTTAATAATAGCTCACATATACACCGAACAGCCATAACATTATGACCACCTCCTTGTTTCTACACTCACTGTCCATTTTATCAGCTACACTTACCATAAAGAAGCACTTTGTAGTTCTACAATTACCGACTGTAGTCCATCTGTTTCTCTGCATGCTTTGTTAGCTCCTTTCATGCTGTTCTTCAATGGTCAGGACTCTCCCAGGACCACTACAGAGTAGTTATTATTTGGGTGATGGACCATTCTTAGCACTGCAGTGACACTGACATGGTGATGGTGTGCTGATGGAGTTTTAAAACACCTCACTGTCACTGCTGGATTGAGAATTGTCCACCAAACAAAAATATATCCAATCAACAGCGCCCCGTGGGCAGCGTCCTGTGACCGCTGATGAAGGTCTAGAAGATGCCTAACTCAAACAGCAGCAACAGATAAGCGATCGTCTCTGACTTTACATCTACAAGGTGGACCAACTAGGTAGGAGTGTCTAATAGAGTGGACATGGTATTTAAAAACTCCAGCAGTGCTGCTGTGTCTGATCCACTCATACCAGCACAACACACACTAACACACCACCACCATGTCATTGTCACTGCAGTGCTGAGAATGATCCACCACCTAAATAATACCTGCTCTGTGGTGGTCGTGTGGGGGTCCTGACCATTGAAGAACAGGGTGAAAGCAGGCTAAAACAGTATGCAGAGAAACAAATGGACTACAGCCAGTAATTGTAGAACTACAAAGTGCTTCTATATATTGCATAAGTATTGTTTTTTACAGCTTCAAGTCAGTACAGTTCACACTGCCATATTATCTCCATGTTAATGTCATTTTAGATCTAAGAGATTTAATCTGATACACCCAAGCCTACACCCACCCACCTACCCTAGCACTTCAGAAACACAGTGTAACTCTGATGCAGATCAATCATCTATTTTAGAGATGAAACATTTCTCACTTAGAAGTAACACAAGGGCATGATATATTCCCTGTCAGCTTCAAACCAGCAGAGTTATTTATTTATTAGGATTTTAACGTCATGTTTTACACTTTGGTTACATTCATAACAGGACAGATAATTACTCATTTCACAAGATTCATCAGCTCACAAGTTCAATATCAAACAGTCATGGACAATTTTGTATACCAAATCACCTCACTTGGATGTCTTTGGACTGTGAAAAGAAACTGGAGCACCCAGAGGAAACCTACGCAGACACAGGGAGAACATGCAAACTCCACACAGAAAGGACCCGGACCACCATACCTGGGGATCGAGCCCAGGACCTTCTTGCTGTGAGGCGACAGTGCTACCCACTGAGCCACCATGCCGGAGAAATTAATAAGCAAAGAATAACACATTCATCAAAAATCCTCAACAAATAAAACCTAAAAAATAATTAATAAGAACACTCACTCACTTTCTTAACTGCTTATCCAATCAGGGTCACGGGGGTGCTGCCTATCATTGCACGGCATCTGGTAAAACATATTCTAACATCTATGAGACAACCTATGAGTATTTAAATAATAATAATAATAATAACAATAATAATAATGATAATAATAAGCCGCTCAGGTGGCGCAGCGGTAAAGTACACTAGCGCACCAGAGTTGGGGCAGCATGAACAACAATTGGCTGTTGTTCATTGTTAGAGGGTAAGAAAGTCGGATCATAGGTCATCATAACTGGTGCAACTACGGCCCCTGCTGGCTGACTGATGGCGCCTGCACAGGGCTGAGGAATAATGCTGATGGGGGTTTGCCCCTCCATACAAAGTGCCCGTCAAGTGTATGAACTCGACTCGTGCAGGTGAAAAATGCAGTCTATACTGATTGTATGTGTCAGAGGGGGCGTATGTCAGTTGAGAGGCGTCCTCAGTCAGCGGTGAAGGGTCGAATCAGTATAGAGGACGCAATCAGGGTAATTGGACACGACTAGATTAGGGGAGAAAAATTGGGGGGAAAAGTGGGAAAAATAGAAAATAAAAAAAGATAATAATAATAATTACGTGATTGCAGCATTTGATTAAATTTTAGTCCAGTAATTTTTGGCAAACATACTTTAAAAGTTACTCACAATTTTAAAATCTTTGGTTAAACAAATTCTTACAAACCAGTCTTATAGGTCTTTGTGTTTAATGTTTGTGGTTACTGTCTTGTTCAAACCTTTGAATCCTAGTTGTTGATAGATAAGATCTAACCTGTTCCACACCAGAGGGCCTTAAAGCAGGGGCCTGGGTTTGATTCCTTGGGCAGAGTGGACAAGGTCCTTTCTGTGTGGAGTTTGCATGTTCTCCTTCAGTCTGCGTGGTTTTCCTCTACAAGTCCAAAGACATGCAGTCAGATTAATTGGAGATACTAAAAATTGTCCTAGGTGTGTGTGTGTGTGTGTGTGTGTGTGTGTGCATCTGCTCTGTGATGAACTGGTGACCTATCTGGAGAGTTTCCTACTGTTTGCTAGGAAAAAGCAGTAATAAAACAGGCAGTGAATAAATTCTATTCATATTTCTTTAAATCAGACAGGTTTTCGGATTTTTTAAAATTATATTAAGTGTTTAGTAGTGTTTGTTTTCAAGTGTTTGTGTTTACTTCATATTTATACCATTTTGCCTGTAAAATAAATATCTTACAAACATAAATCATATGTAATGGCTTATTAAAATGCCAGGAAGAATGATGCTAGTTTAGGTCGGGCAAACGCGTAAAGTGAAGCCATACAACATCTGAAGTTAATCTCAGTACAGAAAGCACTACTTATGTTGAAAAATGGCTACAAAATGGTGCAATACATCGTATCTAAAAAACAAGATCTCTATGCTAGATAGGCTCTTACCTCATTCACAAAAAATGGTAAGGCTTACTACGTGTGGAAAGTGCATATGTTTCTACAAGATGACTTACAGTATACAGTAGACCCTTGACTTATGAATTTAATTGGTTCCGAAGGGCTGTTCTTAAGTCAAAATGTTCATTAGTTAAACCTATTTCTCCAATAAGAAAGAATGTAAACAGAATTAATCCATGCCAGACCTCCCAAAACACCCGCTTATCTAACCTTTCTAATGTCTTAAATGGTCTTTTTTATTATAGAATAGACATTAATGTAATAAACAATAATAAACAACAATACACAGTAGTACTGTACATAAAAAAAACATCACATTTCAGTACAGTATGTGTGCTGTACTATACACCATAATACATTTCCTTCTTTTTATATAAAATGTATCTACCAGACACGACAATAACTCTCATATTTCTCTATTATTTCCTTCTTTATTTCAAAAGCATTGTATTTTGTAGATGTAATTGCACGAAAGAATAACTTCCTTCTTCTCTCTCAACCACTGTCCCCTCTGTCTGATACACAGTGACAGCTACTGGCAGGAGTAATTATACAACAACAAATAGTAATGGATTTTTCATTTTTTTATCACTATACTTCCTCTGCACATTCTTTGAGGCCATTTTAATATTAAATTTTACAAAATATAAAGAAAACACCGGAAAAACACCGCCCGCTGTCCGTAGATATATATATATAGAGAGAGAGACGATCGTTCTTGAGTCAACTTGTTCGTGGCGTCACGTGTTTCGCGAATTTTGGTTCGTAATCCGAAATTTGTTTGTACGTTAAGTTGAAAAAGATCGTTCGTAACCCAAAATGTTCGTGTGGTAAACTGTTCGTAACTCAAGGGTCTACTGTAGGTGATACCTGGGATTTTTATTAAATCAATAGCTGTATTTGGTCAAAAACATTTAAGAACCACAGTTGTGAAGATGTCTCTGTAGTGTATTTGCAGTATACACTGTAATTTATACAGGGAGAGGCCCTGTATAAATCGAAAGAGGCCCCAAGTATTCAGTTGTAACTCCCGTTAGGATGAAGCAATCTGAACCGGAAAAAAAATGCTACAAACCTTGACGTATGTGTAATCGATTGCATTACATGCAATGTTGGAAGTGATCTCCACAGTTCTGCCTATTTGTAGCTCTCTGACATGTTAAATAAGACCTCCCAGTCTCCTGTGCTAGGCGTCTCAGAGGTTTCGTAGGTGACTGCTGCAGACGATGTTGCATGTCAACGTTTGTGTCCATGAGAAGGGATCAATGCTCCCGTCGTACCATCTTCTGAATAACACTCTTCAAGAGTTAGTCACGAACACCATATTTCTTCCTAAATTCAAATGAATTGGTGACCCAATAGGTTCGCACCATGAAGATGCGCCGCTCAGTACTGTACACCACCATCCTGATGAAAAGTCGAGTGACTGAGTGAAGATGTACGGGGTATGCAAATACTAAGGAGCACATTGCATGTTGTTTCGTTCAGATTGCTTCGTCTTTCGAGTAAATCTCCCTGTATTATTAGAACCCAAAATAAAAACAGGTCAATGCATGTATGTTCACTATTTTGTTTAATGTATTTGGACATGCTATTAAATATTCTAACAATACAAAGTTGGTACAAATCTCCTTATTTTTTGGTAACACTTTATTTTAAGCAACACAAATCAGAGACTAATGAATGTCTTGTTCTTTGCTCAGTAAGGCATGAATTAGACATTGATGAATGATCTATTCACTGTGCATTGAGCTTTACTCAGTGTGACCTTTATTAGTACATAATTGGGAGTCTGTTCTGAGGAAATCACTAATAATCGCATTATTAGTTGTAATAATGTTATGAGCATTATTATTACCTCAATGTACATGGTATTAGTGTGTAACTGGAAGCACTTTAATTCAAGTGGGTTCTAGGTCAAGACAGGTAAATTGTTGTTGAGTAAATTGAGTTAATAAGGGTTTAATTAGTTAGATTAGTTAGATACCAGAAAGCACAGAATTGTCAATGACGATTGTGAGCTGTGACAGTTGGTCATATTCCACCCATGCAGATGCAGGTTGTGACAGGTTTATTGTTGTGTGTTTATTGCATCAGTAAGAGTTTAAGAAGTCACTTATAAATAAATAAGTGTTCTATATTGTGAAGTATTTAATAAGTCAATTTTGATCCCATATTTGACCCTCTATACACAGGATTTGATTTATTCTAATAAGATGTCAAAATGCATGTTGTAATTTTATGAGTGGCATAATAGAAAACACTTTCTAGCAAACATTTAATATAGAATTCAAAGAACTGTTTATATTTTAGAGGTACACACTTAAAAGAAAAAAAGAACAGACTGATTTAAGACGGTTTATTAAAGCTAACAAAAACACACAATACAGCAATCAAGACCAAACCACCAGCAATACTAAACGTCACTGTGAATCTTTGAGGCTAATCTGTGAGGCTAACAGTACGTATTATGCTAAATAAGACTAACAGTGCTGATTATGTTTAGCTGGGCTAAACCGGACAAGAACAAAACAAAACTCGAACCAGTATCACTTAACAAAAGATAAAACAAGAACACAACAGTTCTGAGACTAAGTATTACTATACAAACACAAGACTAGACGATTAGAAGATTTTTATGACTATTCTTAAATTTCTGATAAACAAGCAAGCAACTGAGCAATACTACACAGGTAAGCACAATGATGTGCATTGCAATTATGTGTCTGGGTGGAATATGAAGGATGGTGGAGATTGGTTCTTGATAACTAGAATTCTGGTGATTGAGAACACTAAAGATGCCCAACCTAGTGTAATTAGCACTCTTAACCTCATTTAGCGTAATTAGCACTGTTAGCCTCACAAATTATTCACAGTGGTGTTCAGTATTGTTGGTGGTTTGGTCTTGCTTGCTGCATTGTGTGTTTGATAAATCACTCCAGTGTTTATAATCGTCTTTCAGTTTTTTTGTGTTACAGTTATTAAATACCTGCTAGAAAGTATTTTCTATTATGCCTCCTTCAAAATGGCAACATGAATTTTGAAATCTTGACAGTCTTGTGTATGGGAAACCAAATATGGGACTCAAATTGACTTAAATACTTATTTAGTGCTTTTTTAGTCTCAAAGTGCTTCCAATGACACACTTATAACATGTACGTTTAGGTTATAATTTATGATTCTAACAGGGTCTTAATAAAATTATTGTGCATTATTACAACTAATAATGCAATTACTAGTGATTTCCAAGTATTAGACCCCCAATTATGAACTAATAAAGGTCAAACTAAATAAAGCTTAATGCATAGTGAATAGATCATTTATAAATGTCTAATTTATGCCGTACTGAGCAATAAAAAGGACATTAATTAGTCTCTTATTTGTGTTAAATAAAGTGTTACCCAAAACTAAGTGGATTTGTACCAATTTTGTATCATTAGAATATTTTTATAGCATGACCACACTATTTATCCAAACAACTGACCAGTCAATATACATGAAGTTATTTAAAAAAGTAATAAAGAAGAAACAATGTGTATGACATGAGAATTAAGGCACTCTTCCTTAATAAATGGCTTCACAACCTTAGGCAACACTGGCAGCCCACTAGCCCACCAGTTCTGACATCTCAAGGTTGAAAATTCTGAATCTCAGCTCTGCTAATGGCTGGCCAAGTGTCTACATGGACAATGATTGGCTTATCTGAGGGAGGAAGGGATTATGGATCATGCACTTTTCTTTCTGGGCTTTAGTTTGGTTTTATCTGTCTATCTAACATTTTTCGAGAAGGATTTTGGTTTGTCTGTGTAACATTTGGCAGAGTTCAGTGTCTCTTTTTATGCCTTTCTTTAAGCAGTGGGGTCCTCCTTGGCCTTTGCCCGTAGAGCCCTATTTTATTCAGTGTGTGGTTTATGATAGTAATAAAACCATAACTCCACTTGATCAGCTCTGCCTTGAAGCTCTTTAGATGTTTTATGTGGTTTTTCAAACCACCTTGCTTGGGTTCTCTCATCAATTTTCCTATTTCCACCATTTCCTAGCTCTCGACTGTTCCATGAGTAGCAAAATCTTAATAACATTTCAAACTGTTAAAGAGGGAAAAGGATGAGGAGTTGATGCCAAGGTCTTTGGAAAGTCTTGTACCCTTTAAACTGCTTTTTCTTGGTGATGATAACATAACACTGGTGCCAACTCCCAGAGCTAACTATAAATTCCTGCCAACATAGAAGAGCCCTTATGACCCTGCACCATCTCTTTCTGCTGAACATGTCAGCTTGTATTAATGTAGATGTGTTTACAAAGAACTGCACCTTGTAACGGATTGTGGGGGGAGACTATTCTGTAACGGTTATGTGGGCTAGACGGACAGGAGGGGCGGACACACACGCAGAGATGTAATGAAAACAGAGGATTTATTAATAGACAAAGACAAAACAAAGGAATACAAACAAACCTACAGGGCTAACGGAAACTATGCTAATAGGACTAAAGAAACCAACGGGGCTACACAGGCTAATGGGGCAAAACAGGCTAACGGTGCTAAACAGACTTATAGGGCTAAACAGACTTATAGGGCTAAACAGACTTACAGGGCTAAACAGATTTATAGGGCTAAACAGACTAACGGGGCTAAACAGGCTAAACAGGCTAACGGACAGGCTAAACAAAGACTAAACAGGACTAAACAGGACTAAACAGACTAACAGGGCTAACGGACAGGCTAAACAAAGACTAAACAGGACTAAACAGACTAACAGGGCTAACGGACAGGCTAAACAAAGACTAAACAAGATTAAACAGACCGGATGCAAGGAGCAAGGAGCAAGGAGCAAGGAGCAAGGAGCAAGGAGCAAGGAGCAAACAGTCACCAGAGCAAACAGAGTTACAATGAAAATAGTCTCCAACCAGCCTTTCCCTGAACCTCTCCTAAATAGTAGCAGCTGGGGCTAATTAGCCCCAGCTAACCAATCAGGAGAGGGAGGCTGGCTGGAGACAGAGTGTGCTCATGGAGAGGGGGGCGTGGCACCTCAGGAGCACACACAGAGGCTTAAAACGTGACAGATGCCCCCCCCAAAGGCACTACTCCCGGAGTGCCTTCAAAAAAGAAAACAAAACCAAGGAGGTCCTGGGCCCTGCGGGGCAAATGTGAAGTAATTTAAAAAGTTCCGAGGCAGGCACGACAAAAATGCTGGAACGCAAGCCGCGGACGGAAAACCAGAAGCGCCGACGAGGGGCAGCGCCGTCGAGAAACCAGAAGCACCGTCGGAAGGTGCCGACTTGAAAACAGGAGCGCCGTCGGGATGCGCCAACTCAGGAACAGGAGCGCCGTCGGGATGCGCCAACTCAGGAACAGGAGCGCCGTCGGGATGCGCCAACTCAGGAACAGGAGCGCCGTCGGGATGCGCCAACTCAGGAACAGGAGCGCCGTCGGGATGCGCCAACTCAGGAACAGGAGCGCCGTCTGGGGGCACCAACCAGGAAACAGAAGTGCCGTCGGAGGACACCAACCAGGGAACAAGAGTGCCATCAGGGGGCACCAACTCAGGAACAGAAGTGCCGTCGGAGGACACCAACTCAGGAACAGAAGTGCCGTCGGAGGACACCAACTCAGGAACAGAAGTGCCGTCGGAGGACACCAACTCAGGAACAGAAGTGCCGTCGGAGGACACCAACTCAGGAACAGAAGTGCCGTCGGAGGACACCAACTCAGGAACAGAAGTGCCGTCGGAGGGCGCTGACGAGGAGCCAGGAGCACCATCTGGAGCCAGCTGCGTTGAGCCTGGCGAAGAGGCTTCGGAAGCCAGCTGCGTTGAGCCTGGCGAAGAGGCTTCGGAAGCCAGCTGCGTTGAGCCTGGCGAAGAGGCTTCGGGAGCCAGCTGCGTTGGGCCTGGCGAAGAGGCTTCGGGAGCCAGCTGCGTTGAGCCAGGTGAAGAGGCTCCGGGAGTCAGCTGCGGTGAGCCTGGCGAAGAGGCTTCGGGATTCAGCTGCGTCGAGCCTGGCGAAGAGGCTTCGGGATTCAGCTGCGTCGACCCTTGAGAAGAGGCGTCCGGAGTCAGCTGCGAGGACCCTTGAGAAGAGGCGTCCGGAGTCAGCTGTGAGGACCCTTGAGAAGAGGCGTCCGGAGTCAGCTGCGAGGACCCTTGAGAAGAGGCGTCCGGAGTCAGCTGCGAAAACACTGGAGAAACATCACTCAGCTGCACAAATCCTTGAGAATCTCCTTGATTCAGCTGTGAGGACCCTGGAGAGGCGTCCGAAGTCAGCTGTGAAAACACTGGAGAAACATCACTCAGCTGCGAGGACCCTAGAGAAGAGGCGTCCGGAGTCAGCTGCGAAAACACTGGAGAAACATCACTCAGCTGCACAAATCCTTGAGAATCTCCTTGATTCAGCTGTGAGGACCCTGGAGAGGCGTCCGAAGTCAGCTGTGAAAACACTGGAGGAACAGCACTCAGCTGTGAGGACCCTGGAGAGGCGTCCGAAGTCACTTGCGAACACACTGGAGAAACGTCACTGAGCTGCGAGGACCCTGGAGAGGCGTCCGAAGTCAGCTGCGAAAACACTAGAGAAACATCACTCAGCTGTGAGGACCCTGGAGAGGCGTCCAAAGTCAACTGCAAAAATCCTTGAGAAACATCATTAACCAGCTGCGAGGACCCTAGAGAGGCGTCCGAAGTCAGCTGCGAAAACACTGGAGAAACGTCATTCAGCTGCGAGGACCCTGGAGAGGCGTCCGAAGTCAGCTGCGAAAACACTAGAGAAACGTCATTCAGCTGCGAAAACACTGGAGAGGCGTCCGAAATCAGCTGCTTGGACCCTGGATATGCGTCAGAAGCCAGCTGTTTGGACCCTGGAGAAACTGGACTCGGCTGTGAAAACACTGGAGAGGCGTCCGAAATCAGCTGCTTGGACCCTGGATATGCGTCAGAAGCCAGCTGTTTGGACCCTGGAGAAACTGGACTCAGCTGCGAAAACACTGGAGAGGCGTCCAAAATCAGCTGCTTGGACCCTGGATATGCGTCAGAAGCCAGCTGTTTGGACCCTGGAGAAACTGGACTCAGCTGTGAAAACACTGGAGAGGCGTCCGAAATCAGCTGCTTGGACCCTGGATATGCGTCAGAAGCCAGCTGTTTGGACCCTGGAGAGACTGGACTCAGCTGCGAAAACACTGGAGAGGACTTGGAACTGTCACGAGCGTTATAATCGGGCACTGGCACCCGGACCACATCATCAGTGGGCACTGGGGGAATTTTAACCTCCCCAGTGGGCACTGGATGCCGGGTATAAGCTGCAGTGGGCGCTTTGCTGCGTGAAAACTTGGCTCTCATGAGGCCCTCAAAATCCCTCACCGAGTTCAGCACAACTCCCCTGTCAGACCAACGCTGCTTAGCCCACTCACGAGCAGCACCCCTCAGTCTCGACATCATAAATCGCACCCTGTCGATTTCAGCTGGCTGGGGGTCCAGAAGGTTCTGCAGGTAGAGCTGGCTCTGTAGAAGGAAGCCTTCGACGCCTGAGTCGCTTCCATCATATGGAGCTGGCCTACTAAGCGGGAAGGTTTGAGGAAACCTCATGGAGCCGAAGTCTGGGAAAGTAAAAACCAGCAACATCTCGCTGTGTCCTAACTGGGGAACTGTTATGTCACGCCGGGGTCAACGGACCGAGGCAAAAGGGGGCGGACACACACGCAGAGATGTCTACTAATATATTTATTAATAAAAGAACAGTGCTATCTACCCTGACTTGACATGAGCATAAACTACTAACATGACTGGACATGAGCATAAACTACTAACATGACTGGACATGAGCATAAACTACTAACATGACTTGACATGAGCATAAACTACTAACATGACTTGACATGAGCATAAACTACTAACATGACTTGACTTGAGCATAAACTATTAACATGACTTGACATGAGCATAAACTACTAACATGACTTGACATGAGCATAAACTACTAACATGACTTGACATGAGCATAAACTATTAACATGACTTGACATGAGCATAAACTAAGAACATCGTTGGTAACATAGGCTAAACATAGGCGAAGAACTTTGGCTAAACATAAGCTAGGAACATAGGCTAGACAGAAGCTAGGAACATAGGCTAAGCATAAGCTAGGAACATAGGCTAAGCATAAGCTAGGAACATAGGCTAAGCATAAGCTAGGAACATAGGCTAGACAGAAGCTAGGAACATAGGCTACACATAGGCGAAGAACATTGGCTAGACATAAGTTAGGAACATAGGCTAGACAGAAGCTAGGAACATAGGCTAAGCATAAGCTATGAACATAACCCCTCCCGTGCTCACCAAAAGTCCACATCAAAACAAAACAGTTCCCAATGTTTGTGCTCCAGCACACCTCTTAAATAGAGGGCAGCTGGAGCCCATTAGTCCTTGGGAACCAATCGAAAGAGAGGGTGTGGCAACTAGGCACACTGGAGCACACAAAGGCTCCTAGTGTGACACACCTAGGTACTTCTAAAGAAAGTGCTGCATAGAAACATGGGTCTCGGGTTCAATCTTTGTCTATAATCAGTGTTTGTGAAGAGTTTTAAATGTTCTTCTTGTGTCAGGTGGATTTTCCACCAGACACTCTAGTTTCTTCCCACCTCTCAAAAATACAGACAATGAATTGGTTACTGAGTAAATGAATGTATAAATGTGTTGCCCAGTGATGAATTGTAGCCCTGTTTAGGGTGTATTTCTGTTTTGCACTGTAGTTTTGCACTGTAGTTTTGCACAGACTGAAGCAGTAAGTAGAAAATGGGGAAACAATTGTACAGGGTTGCAGAACATACAGTTTTATACAGAAGTTTGGACATTACATTTACATTTTCAGCATTTATCTTTTGCTTTTATCCAAAGCGACTTACAGTTATAACTGAACAGGATTTTGAGCAATTGAGGGTTAAGAGCCTTGCTCAGGGGCCCAACAGTGGCAACTTGGCGGTGGTGGGGCTTGAACCGGCAACCTTCTGATTGCTGGCCCAGTACCTTAACCACTGAGCTATCACTGCCCTGGTCACTGAGCTATCACTGCCCTATGACATCCCTGGTCTAGTTTTGTTTTGTTAATTTTATAAGTAAAGATAAGTAATATATCGTCTACGTACATAAAAAAAAATGTAATTGTAGAAATGAATAAATGAATAAATTATAAACGTAATTATAAACTGTCTTTGCTGATACAGATTGTTTTATCTGTGCCGAAGTAGCTGTTTTTTTATTACATTAGTAACAAATATAAATACAGTGGTACCTTGTAACTCGATGTCCCCTAAACTCGAAATCTTTGAAACTAGACACGCTTCATCGAGAAATTCATACCCTTAAACTCAATGTTTACCTTAAAAGCAACGTGTTCAGCATTTTATGTATATTTACTTTCAAATTAACAATGAACTTTTAAACTTGTGTTATAGGTCGGGGTTCTGAGAAATTGTAAGAATTAGCTTTAAGAAGACGACATAGAAACACTAAACCTCTCTTAATTATTACTGCTCATAAGTTCTCTCCACTAATTAAATTCCTCGCTCATTGTTTTAGTACAATAAGTCACGTTAAGCTTTGTACACTGACACTCTCCATAGGAAATAACGACACAGCCAGTGTAAAAGCAGTTTTGCCACTTCTCATGTGAATGCGCCTTTACAGAACGGAATACGGTATTCCAAGATCAAGCATCTCCACGATTAAGAAGCATGAGGAAACAATAAAGAAGTAAAGGTAAAGTGCAGGTTTTATTGTAATTTTATATATTTTTAACTGTTTTCAATTGTATTTTAGTGTTTTCATATTTTACTTGTGTTATTTTCAGTGTATAAGAGTCAAAAACAACCCCATTATTTTACATTAGCCTAAAATATATGCAGTTTTACAGGACCATGGAACACACATTAACATCCTTATGGAAAAGAATACCTTAAAACCAGTGGCGGCTGCTGGTCTTTCAAAGAGGGGAAGCTCGTTGTCGGCTTACATCATAAAATTTGTCAATTTATTTATACATAAATTCTGCCCTCCGTTCCTTTTCAAGAAAATGGCCTGTGATCCTATCGTACCAAGTAGGCGTCTTTTCCAGGGACTTGACCAGTGTCCTGAAACAAATACTATGAGTGTGTTTTATTTACACAATGAACAATGGAAATGGTCAAGTAATTTCACCAAGCAAATACCAAGAAATGGGTTGCAGTTTGTCTTTGGACTTCACTCGCAAAATCCGCGATGGGACTGAAGCTCCCAGTGATTAAGTGACGTGTAGATCTCAAAATAGCTGTCAATCAAAATGGGATTCAGCCTTTCGACTGATCCTCCAATCATCTTGCAGAAGCTCAGCGTCCAGACGCGCCCACAGCTCCATTCACCCCCAGAGACGCTCAGTGTCCAGAGGCGGGACAAAATCGTGGCATTTATCCAATGCCCGGCGAGTTTCGAAGCAATACAAAAAAACATTCCATGCAGTCCCATTGAAGTGAATAGACGCTCAGCTTTTACGGGCAAATGCATTGACGCTACGGGAGTTAACAAAATCGAGTCAGTCGATTTGTGATAAGTAGCTGATTCTGAACGAACTCGTCTTCGAGATGAACGTGTTCTAACGCATTTGTAGTCAATGAAATGTTAACACAACTGTACATATTTGACCATTTAATTTTTTACATTTTAGGGGAAGCTGAGCTTCCCTTGCAGTCTTAGAGAAATCGCCACTGCTTAAAACTCACTGCCCTTTAAATTCAACACCACTCCCAGAACCAACTGATGCTGAGTTTGAAGGTACCACTTTACAAGAATAAAACCTGTATTGCATAAGAGAAAAGAGGTATGCTGACCAAAAAATGGGTTTATTTCTTGTCGTGGGCCCTCGTGTCTAAGAAGTGTTTCATATTCTTCCCATGTTTGCATTGGTTTCCCTTGGGTACTCTAGTCTTCCAAAAACATGGAAGTGGTAAACTGGCTACACTTAATTGCATATAAATGTAAGTATGCAAATTATTGTGGGGGTGTGTGTTGCTTCGCAATGAATTGGTTTCCTATCCAGGGTGTATTTTTCTCCTTCCTGACCATAATTTAGCAGTTTGTGAATAGAAATGATTGAATGATATGCTGACAAAGTAGTTATAAAAAGGCCTTCTGTATTTAAGGATGTGATTTATTCAAAATATAAATGACTACTTTTAAATATGCATTCTTCTAACAGGAAGCCCTGGTGAATCATTTCAATTTACACATCTAAAGTTATGTTCCTCTGAGACAATTTAATGTATGTTCACAAAACTAGAGAATTATGAAAAATATTATAAATCCCAGTTATGACACATTTATATAAAATTACTTAAAAAGTAATTGGTTATTCAGCATATTTTTCAAGTAAAAAATAGCCTGACCATAGTGTAAAGATATAACATGTATATTCATGTACAAATATAAATGGAATTACTATCCTGGTACATGAAAAGTAAGTGTGGTAAACATATAATGGCCTTGTCTGATGTTTTATTTCTGCATCTGCTTTATGTTTTCTTGAAAATTAGACAAGCTTGCTCTTTGATGATTATAATAACCAGAACATGAATAGTATGAAGAACAACAATGAAATGTTTGGTAGTGACTGGTAGTGAATGAGCTGTTTTGCTTTGATAGACTTAAGAATTACGTAAATATTTTGGTGTTGCTGATGGCCAAAACATTAAAGGCATTTCCCGGGCAGGGATGTCCTCCAACAAAGCACTGACCTAAAGACCTACTGCACATGACAGCTACACTGTTATTTCATAACACACTTGCTAGATGCTTACTTCTAAGGAGATGTTGTTGGTGAGTCCCTGAACTGTAAATGAAGAGATTTAAGATGGTAAAAAGAACAAATTAATATAGAGATGTTTTTAAGAATCCAAAAACTTAAGGATCCACTGCATACAAATACCATTGGTTTGTTTGTCTGGATTTTAACATCATGTTTTACACTTTGGTTACATTCATGACAGGAACGGTAGTTACTCATTACACAAGGTTCATCAATTCCCAAGGTTATATCGAACACAGTCATGAACAATTTTATATCTCTAATTCACCTCACTTGCATGTCTTTGAACTGTGGGAGGAAACCAGAGCACCCGGAGTAAACCCACGCAGACACGGGGAGTATATGCAAACTCCACACAGAAAGGACCCGGACCACCCAACCTGGGGATCAAACCCAGGACCTTCTTGCTATGAGACGATAGTGCTACCCACTTAGCCACCATGCCACCCCAAATACCATTGGTAACTCTGCCTCGCTGTCTACTGCCTACCTG
This sequence comes from Trichomycterus rosablanca, assembly GCF_030014385.1. NCBI lineage: Eukaryota > Metazoa > Chordata > Actinopteri > Siluriformes > Trichomycteridae > Trichomycterus > Trichomycterus rosablanca. The sequence continues at coordinate 20,023,482 of NC_085998.1, read as the reverse complement.
GGCAGCTGCCTAAGTAGAGAGGATTATAATAAGACATCAAACTTATGAGGCAATTATTTGGAAGCACTACTTAGACAGCGATTACGTCACCACAGTTTTTGCTTACTAAGCTAACACAGTTAGCCTCAGGCCATTCAAACCAATGGGCTGAGGCAGCACACCCCACTAGCATGCCAGCTAACATCTGACAAGCACAAATTTGCAGATAAATTACACTTGTCCACCTTTATACAAATTAAAAAACAATGAGAATGTATTTACATTTGAAAATAACTGTTTGTTTCTCCACATTCGTCTTCTATATTTGTAATTTTTTGTGAGAAAAGTTGTGCTGCACCGAATGCTGGGATTGTCCTCATTGCTAAGGAAGAATTGGTTGCTCCCTCATTATTCAGTCAGAATATCACTCAGAATTAAAGCACCTCATTAGGCAGCATTTTAAAGTACAGTATATAAGAATTTGGACAGCCTTCTTCTCGGGAGTGTGTGTAGGATGATGTAAAATGCTGTCTATGTAGAAAGCTCACTAGGTTTTCAGACAGACTCTAGGTTTGCTTACAAGGCTGAATTCCAACACTTTTACCAAGAAGATCTGAGAGGTGTCAGGAGCTCGAAAGTACCCAATGCTCTGTGACAAGCCATTGGGAAGCAGACAATGTTAGAACTTTAGATACTTTAGAAATACACAAGTTTCTGGTCCAGCCAGTAGAGCTGATAAAATGGACAGTGAGTGTAGAAACAAGGAGGTAGTCATACTGTTATGGCTGATCAGTGTATAACTATCTGTTAAGATACACTTTACAGCAAACACATTAAGACACCTGACCATGTGCTTGTTTAGGACTGAGGTGAGAGATCTGGGCAGGCCACTGAAGTTACTGCTATACTAAACATAAACTAAGTAGCTTAAGAGCACTAAAGACAACTTAAGAGCCCTTTCAATAATACAATGCTTTATTATCTGTAGTCTTGAATGATGTTTGCATATACATAAGTCCACAAGGCCACTCAGATTTAGACAATTATTTCTCTGATAGTGGAGACTTTTAAATGAGGATGAGGACCATTTATGTTGTAGGGCATTAAAAAGCTTGATTTAATATTAATGAGTAAATCCAATTACTTAAAAAGTTGTAAAAGAAATATACTGAGGTGAAAATCTTATCAAGTCTTTAGATTAGGTGTCCTTTCAGTTCACATAGTGTAATTATCAGTACAGCCTGTTTAAACCGATATTGCAGTGAATGCTTTGTCAGCCTGTGTCCATGATTCCTTGGGAATCTCACAGGTAATTGCACTGATTTGCACAACAAGAATATATCATCTGAAAGAAATACTCCTCACAGAATAAAACTGTGTGAGACTAAATCACTCTCTCTTTTTCTTTTTCCCACACTCCATTCTGACAACCGACAAAACTCATCTACTGTGGGGAATTGAAATGAAGGGTACTGTTCTGTTCTGGCAGTGCTTTCATGAGTCACCATCAATCAGCCGAACCACTGTGCAAGGGAAAGAGGCTATTCTCTATTGCATTTAGCATGGCCACTTAAAGTGAACAAAATACAGATATTGAAACTTCTGAAATGCAGATAGGTCAATGCAATTTCTTCCAAATGATGTATGGCACAGGGTAGAAAGCTTTAAAAGTAAGAATCGGGGCTCATACTTTGCTTATGATTAGTCCAGCTGATAGACAAGTAGCTGATGCTGCAGTACTGAGAAACCTGTGACCAATTCAAAGTACGCCATGTAGTCCAGAGTATGTGGAAAAATCTTGTTAGACCATACGTTCCAAATTACTTTAATATGGAGTTGCTCCCCTTTTGCAACCGACAGCATTCACTCTCATGGAAAGACTTTCCACAAGATCACAGATTGTGTCTGTTTGTTTGTTTATTAGGATTTTAACGTCATGTTTTACACTTTTGGTTACATTCATGACAGGAAACGGTAGTTTATCTTCACACAAGGTTAATCAGTTCACAGGGTTATATCGAACACAGTCATGGACAATTTAGTATCTTCAATTCACCTCACTTGCATATCTTTGGACTGTGGGAGGAAACCAGACCACCCGGAGTAAACCCACGCAGACACGGGGAGAACATGCAAACTCCACACAGAAAGGACCCGGACCGCCCCACCTGGGGATCGAACCCCTGTGAGGCGACAGTGCTACCCACTTCGCCACCGTGCCGCCTGGATTGTGTCTGTAGAATTTGTGCCCGTTAGTCAAAGGAGCACTTGTGAGGTCAAGCATGGATGTTGGATGAGTAAGTCTGGCTTGCAGTAAGCATTTTAATTTATCCAAAGGTATTTAGTGTGGGTGATGTAAGGGCTCTGTCCAGGTTTGGAAAACACGTCATTATGGTTATGTCAGAACTGAACAGCACACATAAAATAAAATTTTCTACAGTAGAATGTGCCATAGCAAAGTCCTAAAACAAAAAGAGGTTTATGTTAGGAAATCTCTTTAGTTCTAATAATACAACCCCTAATCAGAAAAAGTTGGGACAGTATGGAAAATGCTAATAAAATAAAAATGCAGTGTTCCTTAACATTTACTTTGACTTTAATTCGACTGCAGACAGTTTGAACCCAATATATTTCATGTTTCATCTGCTCAACTTAATTTCATTTATTAATATACCTCCATTCCTGCATTTCAGGCCTGCAACACATTCCAAAAAAAGTTGGGCTAGTAATGAGGTGAAAAAACTAAATAATGATGTGATTCCAAACAGGTGATGTCAACAGGTGATTGTAATCAAGGTTTGGTACAAAAGCAGCATCCAGGATGATCAGAGGACCTCCAGTTTGTTAACAAATGCGTAAGGAAATTATTGTAATGTTTAAAAACAATGTACCTCAAAGAAAGATTAGAAGGGATTTGCATATTTCTCCCTCTACAGTGCATAATATCATTAAACGGTTCAAGGAATCAGGAGGAATTTTAGTGCGTAAAGGCCAAGGTGCAAGCTTAAGCTGAATGCCAGTGATCTTCGATACCTCAGACGGCACTGCATCAAGAACTGCCACTCAACTATAGCTGATATAACCACATGGGCAAGGGATTACTTTGGCAAACCTTTGTCAAGCACTACAATACAGAGTTACATGCACAAATGCCACTTAAAACTTTACTCTGCAAAAAAGAAGCTTTATGTTAAGCGGTGTGGACTTCTCTGGGCTCGGAGGCATCTAGGATGGACCATCACACCATGGAAATGTGTATTGTGGTCAGATGAATCAGCATTCCAGGTCTTCTTTGGAAAAAAAAGGGTTTGGAGAGTTTGGACGGAAAGAACCTGATTGGCCTGCATAGAGCCTTCTCATCATTGCACATCTTTGGAATGAATTTGAATCAAAGACCTTTTTAATCAGCATTAATGTACTTGTGGCTTAATGTCATGCTCTAAAATACAACTTTAAAGTCGTATTTACTAGAGAGGACTTGAAAATGCACCAATAACATGCAACAAAAGTTGTTGAACTGACCAATCAGAAAATTGCTACAAGAAAACTAAATAGCTAAAATGTCTACTGCCACTGTCAGGACAATAATGAAGAAGTTTAAACCAGCTGAAGATAACATGTATCTGCTATGTGAGAAAAAGAGATCAAGTGGCCAATATTAGTATTTCTTCAGCTATTGCATCTCTAATAAATGGAGATGCAGTGGCTAAATGTACAATAAAAATATTAAGCAATTAATAATATTTGTACACATTTTGAACATGCTTTTCAGGGGTGCCAATATTTGTGAAGTGGGACTGTAAATCACCCCACAGTTAAGTGAGTAAATGGGTAAAAGTGTCATGCTCTAAGATGCATAGGCTTTCTGTTTATCATTTGCTGGCACAAATATTGGCACTTACAACCTGCAAAATCAAACCAATTAATCAGCTCATCCTCGATGTCTGGAATACATTTCCTGCATTGTGGGGGACAACAGAAGAGCCATGCTTATGCTTATACAGATGGGATCACTTAGTTATGCCTTGCTATCGTATCAGAAGGTGTTATTATGTATGCATATGGGTGCTTTGAAAATGTGTGGTTTTGGGACACACAGTTGCTGTTCCTTTCTCTAGAAAAAAAGTTTATAATGAATGTTTAAAAATATCCCCAAATATGGTACAACTGAGATGGGCATTTAATTAGGATTCAGAGTAATGAGCTGTTCTTGTTTATGTGTAATATGAGGCTTCAGAGTCATGCACATGAGCATTTAGCTTAAATAATGGCTATTTGTGTGCCCTCATAACGTTTAAATCATCAAGATCATGAATTCAGTGTTTATTTTTCGAACACAGTGGAGTGCTCAGCTGGTTGTAGTTAGCTCCAGGGGACTACTAAGGTTTCAGAAGTAGAGAAATGGTGCTTTGGACCTCCTACAGGATTTGTTTGTATCTGTGTGTGCTGTGTGGAGTTAATCCTGAGAGTGTGCAGCATGATAATCACAGCTGTGTTTGTGAGGTACAGCTCAAGAAACTGATATACGATTAAAACATAATAATATATTATAAATGTTGATGTCTTATAGAGCAAAAATGGGAAGGCATTAAGTAACAGAAAAATAAACTTAAAAAAACACTGTCACTGTTTTCAACTCTGGGGAAGGCCCATTCACGATGATATTGAGGTAACACAGAGGTTAAGGTACTGGACAACTTAAGTTGCTGGTTCAAGTTCAAACCAGGTGGTGCAGTGGTAAAACACACTAGCACACCAGAGCTGACATTTCGAACTTGTCTGTTCAAAACTCAGTTCTGCCATCTGGCTGGGATGGGCGGATATATGAACAACGATTGGCTGTTCGTACAGGGTGGGAAAAGCCAGATAGGGACCTCATAACTGATGCAATTATGACCTCTGCTGGCTGATTGATGCCGTCACAGAGTTGAGGGAGAATGCGTTGATCAGGATGTGGCTCTCAATGCACAAAGCTGATCCGTATAGGAACTCGCCTCATGCAGATGAAAAGATGCAGTCGGTTACTGCACACGTGTTGGAGGGGGCGTGTGTCAGTTCGCTCTCCTCAATCAAGGCGGGGGTCAGCACCAGTGAAGAGGAAGCATAACGCAATTGGGTAAAAATTGGACATGCTAAAAAAGGGGAGAAAATGTATAACAAAAATAAATAAATCAATAAATCAATAAACAAGTTCAAATCAGGTTGCCAGTGTGGGGCCTTTAAGCACAATTGTAAATTGTTTTAAGTAAATGTGCCTGCTCAATGACAAATGAAAAAGAGAAGACTCTTACTGTTTCAGTATGACTTTTTCCCTGTGCAAAAAGCAAGGTCCAGCATAAATCCCTGACCTCAGCTCCAGTGAACACATTTTGTATATGGTGCAACAGGGCTTGTGAGCCAGGCCTTCTCATTCAACAGGCCTTCTAATCATTTACATTTACATTTTCAGCATTTAGCAGGCGCTCTTATTTAGAGCGACTTACAGAAATGCTTCCATAGCAAACATTACCTTACTCTAGTGTAAGTGACAACAGTCCAAGAATACAAATCTGCTGAAACCCTGTTAGAACCATTTTTTTTGCAAGAAATGTATAAGAGCATTAGTAAGTAAGTACATGTCAGCTTAAATGCTTAGTAAAGAGGTGGGTTTTTAATCGTTTTTTGAAGACGGCAAGAGACTCAGATGTTCGGACACACAAGGGAAGCTCGTTCCGCCACTTGGGTGCAAGTTTGTTTGTTTGTTTATTAGAATTTTAACGTCATGTTTTACACTTTGGTTACATTCATGACAGGAACGGTAATTACTCATTACACAAGGTTCATCAGTTCACAAGGTTATATCAAACACAGTCATGGACAAGTTATTGTCTCCATTTAACCTGACTGCATGTCTTTGGACTGTGGGAAAAAACCGGAGCATCCGGAGGAAACCCACACAGACACTGGGAGAACATGCAAACTTCACACAGAAAGGACCTGGACCGCCCCACATGGGGATCGAACCCAGGACCTTCTTGCTGTGAGGTGACAGTGCTACCCACTTAGCCACCGTGCTGCCCTGGGTGCAAGTACAGAGTAGAGCCTTGATGCTTGTCTTCCTCGAGTTCTGGGTGGAGGATCAAGTTGAGCGAGACTAGTGGCTCAGAGGTTGCATAGTAAAGAGCTGGGTTTCATTAGACCTCAAAGGTAACTTGGGGCTGGTCCATTTTTGGCCCTGTAGGCTAGCATCAGTGTTTTAAACAGGTAGCCAGTGAAGAGAATGCAGCAGTGGGATGAATCATTTGACTAAATAGGCACAGATTCCAACACACATTATTGTGGAAAAATATTCAGAAAACCCTTCCAAAGAAGCTAGAATGGAAGCTAGAGGTGGGGGTAGGGTTTGGACTGTATATTATTGTCCATAGTTTTGGAATAAAATGTCCATATACATTTGCCATTATGGTGTTTTTATATTGATTCATTCATTTATTCAACCACAAAAGTGTGGGAATCATTTATGAAGGTACTTGGTATCTGGACAGAGGAAGGAAGAAAAAGAGACTTGGTGATGTAATATGGAAGTGTAGGAAAGTTTAAGAAGGAAGAGGTTTATCAAAAAAGAACTAGGATCTCCTGAGACATAAAGAGAGGAGTACAGCTAGATACAAAGTAAGGCAAAAAGAGAAATGGCAAAGGCTAAGGAAAAAGCATAAGGCAAGCTGTATGAGAGGTTGGACACTAAGGGAGGTGAAAGGACTTGCACTGATTGGCCAGGCAGATAAAAAGAGCTGGAAATGTTTTACAGCAGGTTAGATAGAGAGGTGATAAAGAATGCAGATAGGAATGTGCTGACACATGAGGAGAGTGTACTGAAAGGTACACCGATGAGCTGATAAATAAAGAAAAGGAAAAATAGAGAAGTTTGAATGAAGTAGAGATGGAGAGCCAGGGAGTGCTTCAGGTTAGCAAGGATAAACAGAGGGCAGCTATAAAGAGAATGAAAAGTGGAACGGCTGTTGGCCCAGATGATTTTGTATTTGTAGCAAAAGCTTATAGGATGTTGAGAAGCTGCGACATTGTATGAGAAAATCAAAAATGGCAAAAAAGTATGTGAGATAGGTGCAAATATGTATGAGGATGGTGTGACAGCAGTGAGATGTACAGTAGGAATGATAGATGGGTTAAGAGTGAAGTTGGGACTGCATTAATTGTCAGCTCTGAGCAGGTCTTGAGCAAGCTGACGGATGAGGTTAGGCAGGAGTCTCCATGGAATATGATGTTCGTGAATGACATTGTGATTTGTGGTGAGAGTAGGGAGCAGGCTGAGAAGAGCCTGGACAGATGGAGGGATGTATTGGAAAGAAGGGGAATGAAAGTTAGCAGGAATAAAACAGAGTACGTGTGCATGAATTAGAGGAAGGGCGGCGGAAAGGTTAAGTTGAAAGGAGTTGAGGTGATGAAAGTGGACAAGTTTAAATCTTTGGGGTCGGTTGTACAAAGTAATGGGGAATGTAGTCGAGACGTGAAAAAGAGAGTGAAGGCAAGGGTGAAGTGGATGGCATACAGGAGCAGGAGTGATTTGTGATAGAAGGGTATCTACTAGAGTGAAAGTGAAAATTTACAGTAGAAAGGCCTGCTAAATTATATGGCTTGGAGGCAGTGGCACTGACTAAAAGACAGAAGAGAGAGCTGGAGTTGGCAGAGATGTGGTGCTGTGTTTCTTATAAGCGATGATGGATGAGGATGGACAACATTATAAACGAGTTAATTAAATGGAGGCGCAGGTAGAAGGAAAGTTAGTGATGAGAGACTGAGATGGTTTGGGCATGTATAAAGGGTGGATGAGAATTAAATAAGAATGAGAATTAAGGAGAAAGGTGCTGAGAATAGAGCCACCAGGCAGGAAGAGGTTAGGAAGGCCAAAGAGGAGGTTTATGGATGTGAGAGAAGACATTCAGGTGGTTAAGGTAAAAGGGGAGGATGCTCAGGACAGGGCAAGATAGAGACAAACAATCCACTGTAGAAAACCCTAGCAGGTACAGCAATTCTATTGTTACTTTCCATTTGGTTTTCCTGGTGTAGTACAGAAGTGGTTTACTACTACCTTCTTCAGTTGATGTTGCAGTCATTGTCAGCTTTGTGATCACCATCCTATATTGCTGCTCCCCACTATAGTCAAATAGTTAATATATGTGGTAGGTTTAATCTGGCACCTCTGCCAAGACCTTTCTGCAATGGGAGACCTGAGATAAAACTCCAGGCTCTCTGCTTTTCTTATACATGCAGGACTTCTCACCTCAACAAGGCACCCTACAGTGAGAAGGCTGGTAGTGATTGATGTGATCTAAAGCACACTGACATTAAACTTTGGAACAGTGAAAACAGGTTCTCTGGAGAGATGAATCACATTTCAGCAGTCTTTTGAAAAATTATGGGTTTGTGTGCTTCCAACTTTTTGTACAGAAGCCAAGATAAAAAAAAAAAATAGCCATTTCATACATTAAGTTAAGTTACTTATTACATCAGGTTCATATCTACATATATAAAGGTTGTATATTGTACTGCTGCATGGTGGTTATTTCGTGTTGCCATGTATCACATTACCAGGGATTTATTTATTCATATGGATCAGTATGTTTTTTATAACCACGATTTATATATATTCTGCATTGTTTTACAACTGGAGTTACATGCACAAATGCCACTTAAAACTTTACTGTGCTAAAAAGAAGCCTTATGTTAACCATGTCCAGAAGCGGCGTCGACTTCTCTGGGCTCTGAGGCATCTAGGATGGAGCATCACACAGTGGAAATGTGTATTGTGGTCAGATGAATCAGCATTTCAAGTCCAAAAGCCAGGGTCTGTCATGGTATGGGGTTGTGTCAGTGCCCTTGGCAAAGGTCATTTACACTTCTGTGATGGCCGCATTAATGCAGAAAAGTACATCGAGATCTTAGAGCAACATATGCTGCCATCAAGACGTCATCTTTTCCAGGGAGGTCCATGCATTTTTCAACAAAACAATGCAAAACCACATGCTGCACACATTACAAAGGCATGGCTAAATCACTTGGTATCCTCGGTGCCAAAACGTCTTTTAAGTGTGGTAAAAAGGAATGGCAACATTACAAAGTGGTAAATGCTTTACTGTCCCAACTTTTTTACGAATGCCTGAAATGCAGGAATGAATGTTTATTAATAAATAAAATGAAGTTGACCAGACAAAACATGAAATATCTCAGATTCATCCTGTCTGCAATCAAATAAAAGTCAAAGTAAACGTAAGAAACTTTTTTTTTATTTGCATTTTCCATGCGGTTCCTGGAATTCTGATTTGGGGTTGTACAAAATCAGCTAATTAACACCCTATGCCTGGAGAAAGAATGGGCAACTTTGTGGTGGTGGGGCAACATTTTTTTTTATTTTTTTTTTTACAATTTTGGGTTTTGCAAAATGAACAAAAAATTTAGTTGACAATCATGTTTTTATACAAGCAACATATACATCTCTGAATTCTACTTGAATTTTGTTTCTAGTACAGAACATTCATGCATTATGATGAATCTTTGGCACAGATGCTGACAAACCTTGAATTTTTATGGGAGGTTGTGGTTGAAAAGGTGGTGGTAATGTGGCTGGAAGCACATACTGCTAGACGCTGATTAACAACATAAAAAGGTGTTAAAAGGTGCCCTGCATAGGTTGAGCCTCCCACTACTAGGAGGACAAATCCACACATTTACATCGTTCACCCCCTTAGTACATTGGGCCTACTGTACAAACCTTCAAAATCATCACAAACATGGTACATTCAGAAACAAGCGCATCAACAGACAAGCATCGTGTGGAAAAGCACAGATCAGCTGCACAAGCTTTTTATCAGATATTGTTCGGCCATTTGACGCTAGATTTTTTTTCCACCTTGGATCAACCGTAAACTATTCAAGGCATCTCTGGAATGGGACAAATCCTTTAGGGCTACTGACATATTGTGAACTAAAGTGTTGAGGTAGAAATTTGGACCTTCATATGGTGTGTGTGCTTAGAGTAAGATGACCCACCCCTGGCTTACCACAATATCACACTTATTTGAGCAAAATAGATTTTAACTATGTTATAAAAACTTGTGTGTTTTTGAAAATTTAAGCATGCTAGGGGATAAACATTTGACTTGACAGGAGGGTCCTGGAATTTGATTGAGTGCAAAGAAGTCCACAACACTTCTAGCATTGAAGTACATGTAGTAAATGAGTTGAGTGTTAAAGCCCCATTCAACCGTTGAATTAATTGGAACACTAACTAAAAGCCTGGTCTTAGTACTAAATGTTAGTGCCCCAATGAGGATTTATGTGAACCAGATTTATGTGGTCATGAAGACCTAGAACCTGGTAAAAACCTTTCACAAAGGAGTAGGGGCTATGACCTTGGCAAAAGTGGGACCTACTTTCACTTACTATATTAATGCTTTGCTCATGGTTTTGATGTTTAATAGGTCATGCTAAACCCATGTAGTAGATGCAGAGTAAAATACCACACAAGTCTGGTGCATGCAATTTGAAATTGTGAATCTCTTTCTTAGTTAGTGTCTGGCATATTTCTGCATCTGTAGCCATCTGTGCTGTCCACTACATGTTCAAAATACAAATCATTAAGGATCTAAGATGTTGGAACATCAAGACATGGAATGGTGTTTCATTTGGCTTTATAAAGATTTATGCCCTCCTTATTAATTATATGTCTGAAACAGTAATATTGGCAGTTAGAAGAGACATATGTACAGTGTATCACAAAAGTGAGTACACCCCTCACATTTCTGCAAATATTTCATTATATCTTTTCATGGGACAACACTATAGAAATGAAACTTGGATATAACTTAGAGTAGTCAGTGTACACCTTGTATAGCAGTGTAGATTTACTGTCTTCTGAAAATAACTCAACACACAGCCATTAATGTCTAAATAGCTGGCAACATAAGTGAGTACACCCCACAGTGAACATGTCCAAATTGTGCCCAAAGTGTCAATATTTTGTGTGACCACCATTATTATCCAGCACTGCCTTAACCCTCCTGGGCATGGAATTCACCAGAGCTGCACAGGTTGCTACTGGAATCCTCTTCCACTCCTCCATGATGACATCACGGAGCTGGTGGATGTTAGACACCTTGAACTCCTCCATCTTCCACTTGAGGATGCGCCACAGGTGCTCAATTGGGTTTAGTCCATCACCTTTACCTTCAGCTTCCTCAGCAAGGCAGTTGTCATCTTGGAGGTTGTGTTTGGGGTCGTTATCCTGTTGGAAAACTGCCATGAGGCCCAGTTTTCGAAGGGAGGGGATCATGCTCTGTTTCAGAATGTCACAGTACATGTTGGAATTCATGTTTCCCTCAATGAACTGCAGCTCCCCAGTGCCAGCAACACTCATGCAGCCCAAGACCATGATGCTACCACCACCATGCTTGACTGTAGGCAAGATACAGTTGTCTTGGTACTTCTCACCAGGGTGCCGCCACACATGCTGGACACCATCTGAGCCAAACAAGTTTATCTTGGTCTCGTCAGACCACAGGGCATTCCAGTAATCCATGTTCTTGGACTGCTTGTCTTCAGCAAACTGTTTGCGGGCTTTCTTGTGCGTCAGCTTCCTTCCGGCATGACGACCATGCAGACCGAGTTGATGCAGTGTGCGGCGTATGGTCTGAGCACTGACAGGCTGACCTCCCACGTCTTCAACCTCTGCAGAAATGCTGGTAGCACTCATGTGTCTATTTTTTAAAGCCAACCTCTGGATATGACGCCGAACACGTGGACTCAACTTCTTTGGTCGACCCTGGCGAAGCCTGTTCCGAGTGGAACCTGTCCTGGAAAACCGCTGTATGACCTTGGCCACCATGCTGTAGCTCAGTTTCAGGGTGTTAGCAATCTTCTTATAGCCCAGGCCTTCTTTGTGGAGAGCAACAATTCTATTTCTCACATCCTCAGAGAGTTCTTTGCCATGAGATGCCATGTTGAATATCCAGTGGCCAGTATGAGAGAATTGTACCCAAAACACCAAATTTAAAAGCCATGCTCCCCATTTACACCTGGGACCTTGACACATGACACCAGGGAGGGACAACGACACATTTGGGCACAATTTGGACATGTTCACTGTGGGGTGTACTCACTTATGTTGCCAGCTATTTAGACATTAATGGCTGTGTGTTGAGTTATTTTCAGAAGACAGTAAATCTACACTGCTATACAAGTTGTACACTGACTACTCTAAGTTATATCCAAGTTTCATGTCTATAGTGTTGTCCCATGAAAAGATATAATGAAATATTTGCAGAAATGTGAGGGGTGTACTCACTTTTGTGATACACTGTATGTATTGAATTGTTTTCAGTGGTTTCCATGGTGCTCTGAAGGCATTGCTCATGATTTTTGGTGTACTTCCATAAACCATGATGACTGCAGCACTTTCCGGGTGCTGCAGAAGCTCAGGCGTCCCGTTCTGGAAAACCTCTAAAGCAGCAGTAATGCCAAACATAAGTCTGCAGAAAAATGACTGTCAAAATGAATTATAGGGGTTGTTAGTTTTACTGTTCTCATATATGGCTATTTGCCAGAGTCCACTGGCTGCAGTGAAGAACATCATCGATAATTAGCAAGACATGTCTGGATTGCTTTGATAAGATATAGTATTTAAGTTTAATGCAGATCTCTAACTGCTCTGGTTTCTTTAGGAATGATACGATGAGTTTGCATCTCAAAATGGAACACAGAGTGGGCGGCATGGTGGCTCAGTGGGTAGCACTGTCGCCTCACAGCAAGAACGTCCTGGGTTCGAGTTCCTAGGTGGAGTGGACCAGGTCCTCCGGGAGATCCGCTTTTCTCTCACAGTTCAAAGGCATGCAAGTGAGGTAAGTTGTAGATGCAAAATTGTGCACTGTGACTGTGACCGTGACTGTGTTTGACATTAAAGACTTAGAGTGATGAATCTTGTGTAACCAGATGTACCTGTCCTGTCATGAATGTAACCAAAGTGTAAAATATGACAATAGAATCCTAATAAATAAATAAACTCACAGTGACTGGAAGTGAGATTCTAATCCATTACGTGATATGACACTCTAATTGACTCACTCATCCAAATTAAGGTCAAGTTTAGACCTGCTATTAACACCCATCTTGGGTAATCCGATCACAAGTGGACAGCTACACCTGTCATTTGTGGGTGCCCCAAATCTGTCTCAATCAAGTGCTTATAATTGGATTTTGAAACTACTAGTGTGTACAAAGCTTGACAAAGGCAGCACATTTCATTTCAAAACAATCTGATATATTTAGCATAGGATGGCACTGGCAAATTAAATTATTGGCCTGCGCATTAGGGGTGAGTGGGAGATATTGGATTTTAAATAGAATTTGAAAAACAACCCTTTTCACACAGCTCTAACAAATTCAGCACTAAAAATAAAATTCTTAAAGTCCATGGTTAATACAGCAAGACATTGCAAGGCCTCTTTGTGCACTTTCTTGACTCACCTACATGTAGTCCAGATCTGTCTGGATTAGCATCATCAGTTCCCAAACAATTAAACTGTAATCAGTAGAAAAGATGATTTAACATAGTGGTAAACATGCCTCTGTAAATAGCATAGAGGCAGTATGGGATCATGTTTTCCTGTCCCATCAACCCAGCTCGAAGAACACCAAACCAGATACCCTGTCTAGGCAGTGGGTGTCTCCAACCCTCCTTGCCTCAAGCGAGCCTATCATTCTGGGACCCTGTATGATAGTACCTCTTAGATGGGGGCTTTAAGAGGCTACAGAGGAAACTCAATGACAGGAGCCCTGTCAAACCATTCATCCCAATGAATGCAAGAACTGCAATAGGGGCACACTTCCCTTTTTTGCAGGCCACCCAGAGGCCAATAGAACACATGGGCTTTCTTGCGCAGATGGTTTTGGTGGCCATTGATGGACCATAATGTGAGTAAGTACTGTGGGGATGGCAAGGTCTGTGAATAATTAAAGAACCCCCTTGCTTTCCTTTCCAATTCCTTCTCTTCCATGGTCCCACCTAGTTCTAGACTTTATTGGGGGCAGCACCATTATTCTAGTATGTAGACAGCTTCTTGAAGACTTGCAAAATCATAGCCCTGCCAAAACTCCCTTCGGCCAAGGAGGTCGCTGAACTAATTTTGGATAAGGTTGTCCTTGTCCATGGATTTCTGGAAGGCTTTCTGCCGACTTATACAGGCCTTAGTTAGCCTGTCCTCAGGCGTTCCTCAATAATTCAGGCAGACAGAGAGGTAAATCAAGAACTAGACTGAACCCTCCTATGTCTCGCTTTAACCAACCCCACCTCCTGGACGAGCCAGCACATGTGGGCAGAGTGGGCAACACCTTATGACATTTATGACACAAAGGCATGTCCCCTTTAAGGTTCCAATTTTGGTATAAACGCCCATGTTTTCAGAGTAAGAGGCAGACATTGGCAATTCCTCAGCACAGTACTTTGTCCAGCGCTGCAGAAGTATCTTGAGAAAGGCACAGAATGTCCTCTTAACTATAATCACCTCCAGAACAGCTGTCGCCAACCGCAAGAGATGATTGGGCCCTTCTTTCTTCCTGGGGCAGAGATTTAGGTTGTCCACCAAAGACCTTCCTCTCTCTCTGTAGTCAAAGAAACTGGACGCTAGCTTCATGGAACCATTTTAGGTGCTTAGGAGGGTAAACTCAGTGGCTTACACCCTCCAACTACCATGCACCATGAAGATCAACCCAATGTTTCATAAATCACGCCTCAAACCAGTACATTGCAGCTACACAGTAAAATGCATCACCGATATCCACAGAGTGAAACGCAGCAACCAGTATATATTAGATTGGGAAGCATATGACCCTGAGGAAACGCTCATGGGTTCCAGCCCTACATTTCCTGGACCTAGAGCTCATCCAGGAGTTTTTCCGCAACCAATCAGAAGGCTCTGGAATGTCAGAAGCTGTCCCTAAAAGGGGGAGTTCTGTAACAGGTCTATTACCTTAATCCAGTCCCTCTTTTGGCAGGAAGCACAGATTGACCAGTTCTGCTACAAATAAAACTACATTTCCCAGGAGCTGCAGTGCTAATCAGCACTAAACTCTCAGCACCTGTAGCCAGAGTTACTTAGGAAAACCCCAAAAGCCCTTTTGGTGCTTCAAGTCATTCCTCAACTTGATCCTTTTATGCTCCAAAGCAGAAGTCATTAATCTTGGATTTAATACTTTCCCGGTGTTCGATGTATCGACTCCCTCTTCCTTAAAGCTCTTTGTCTTGCCGTTCTTTCTAGTTTAGCACTGGGAGAGAAGCATTGGTACTTCAGCTGCGTGCCAGGTGACTAGTGGATTGAGTAGCTGGTCGCTCTCTCCTCTTTTAGTCAGACAGTGAGTAATGAACCTACTACAGTCTGAATGTCACAGTGACCTGGCCCACTGGTTACAGTGATGACAAGGGAAGGAATTCTGATATTATCTGACCCACTAACTATGGCTAAAAGCCATAGTAGTCAGTAGTGCCCTTGGAAAGTACCAACAATGGGCACACTTGCATTGGCACACTTCAGCATTCATATGAGCAGAAGACATACACTTTAAATTTGCAGTTATCAAAGGTTTTAGAAGAACAATACAGCAATACAAAAGGCGGCAGTAAGAAAGACCACAGAGCTCAGTATCTCAGACCAGAGCAGACAGTAGTCTCTCAGAGGGATTGGCTCTTTAGTTCCTCTCTCATGGTTTGATGAAACTAATTGGTAAATCAGAATGTCCAGCTGTGTTTTTGTGTGCATGCTGTGTCATGGCTCCTTTGTTATTGGAGTGCAAACATCCTGGGATTATGTTGTTCACAGTAGCTCATTTTTATCTCATAGATATTAACTAATCCTGGGGACTTGATCCATTTTTATACATTCATAAAATAAAAGCCACATTGTAAATAAAAATTATATAAACGTCTAAAGCTGGGTTTGAAGATAACACTTGGAATATACAAACCCAATTTCCAGAAAAGTTAGGATGTTTTGTAAAATACAAATAAATTAATTAAGATTTCCAATGTTTTCACTAATCAACTTAATTGTATTTTTTGTAAATATTAACACATTCAGAATTTGATGCTTGCAACACACTCCAAAAAAGTTGGGACAGAGTTGTTTAACCCTTGTGTTCCATCACCTTTTTTTTTATTAATGGGACTTTTTAATGGTTTAGGAATGAGGACACTAATTGTTGCAGTTTTGCAAGTGCAATTTTTAGCCATTCTTGCTGAACACAAGACTTGAGCTGCTCAACAGTCCGTGGTCACCTGAGTCACATTTTTAATAGGAGACAGATCTGGACTGCAGGCAGGCCAGTCAAAGACCTGCACTCCGTGTCTGTGATGCCACACTGTTGTAACTCAGAAGCAGAATAAGGCCTGGCACTATCCTGCTAAAATAGACACATAGTTCCTGGAAAAAGCAGCATATGTTTTTCCAAAATACCAATATATGCTTCCGCATCAATGGTACATTCACATACAGTATAGGCAGATCACCCATGCTGTGGGCACTGATGCACCCCATGACATCAAAGATGCTGGTTTTTGCACTTTTTGTTGGTAACAGTCTGGATGGTCAAATAGAATCTGATGTCCGTTGTTCCCAAAAACAAGCTGAAACATGGACTCGTCTGACCACAGAACACGTTTCTATTATTGGTCTATCTCAGATGACTTAGAGCACAGAGAACTTGCTGCCGTTTCTGTGTAGATTTAATATATTGCTTCCTTTTTGCATAATACAGTTTTAGGTTGCATCTCTTAGTGGTTTGTGTTAATTAAAAAATGATTTTCCAAAACACTCCAGAGCCCATGTGGCTATGTCTATTAGAGCAGCATGCTGATTTTTTAAACAATACTGCCTCAGGGCTTGATGGTAAGGCACATTCAGCAGCGGTTTCTGCCCTGGGCCTTTACTCAGTGTTTCCTGTGACTTCCTGGATCTTCTCATGATATTATGAGCTGTAGATGGTGAAACATTGTGCTGAAAAACATTGTCTCTGAACTGACTGACGATTCTGTTTTAAAATTTGGCACAAAGTGGTGAACCGACTCATCCAGTATGCTCCGTTTATATTCAATCTTGATGAGCTCACCTGTTACCAGTTAAACTGATAATAGTGTAACCATCTATCTATCTATCTATCTATCTATCTATCTATCTATCTATCTATCTATCTATCTATCTATCTATCTATCTATCCATCCATCCATCCATCCATCCATCCATCCATCCATCCATCCATCCATCCATCCATCCATCCATCCATCCATCCATCCATCCATCCATCCATCCATCCATCCATCCATCCATCCATCCATCCATCCATCCATCCATCCATCTATGTATTATTATTATTTACAAAATACAGTTATGTTTGTCAGTCCTAGGCTCTGCTTTTTGGTGGGCAACCTTTACCATCATGTCAAACAGTTAATATTTATAATTTTATTTTCTCAGCATTCCTTCTTTTAGTTTATAAATGATTGAGACTGTCGTGGCTTCTTTTAAATATCAAGCTTTTGATTTCTTTAGTCACCTCTATAAACATATACTGTATATATACAATAAACATCTTTTGACTTTGAAGCAGGATTATACAGTACAAGGTTTCAGAACAAAGCACCAGCATATACCTTAAAAAGAGAACACATAAATCTGAAAGAGCAGCATTTTAGTGGGAAACATGTTAAATTCTGTGAGACTTTTTCACATGGTAAGCTTTCACAAGAAGCTACTTTGAGTGATAGACTAACATTTAAAATAAAAAAAAGGGAAAGGTAAATTTAAAGTACATTAAAAAGGTCACTTTATTCTGTATCTCAGCATTTAGTGTAATTCTTCTTTGGAGCATAACAGCAATGAGTCTTCTCGTATAATTCAATAAGATTTCAGCATACAGAGCAAGGAATCTGAAAGCATTTCTAAATACATAATTTATGAAGTTGCTAAATGCTTTAATGCTATTTCATGTGGATTCTCCTCTCCAGCTAATCCTCTATGTATTTTTTTAGGTCAGGGATCTGGGATGGCAATGGCAAAAGCTTCTGTCATTTTCATGTGAATTTTTATGCATATTTATGCAGCTATGCAGCTTTTTTCACATAGGCTGCCAGGTTTCTATTTAAACACTTCCTGTGCTTAATAGAGTTAATGATGCTTTGTATTGCAACAAATGATCCAGAGGATTTGGCGAAGCCTTTCTTGTTTGTTGCCAAAAAGCTTTATTTTGATCTCATCTGACCATTGAACTTGGTTCCAGTCCAAGTTTTTCTAATGTTTTTCTAATGTCCAGAGAACTCTGGGCACTTACATTTGTGGCTGGGTGAATACACCATAATAATAATAATAATAATAATAATAATAATCATCATCATAATAATATTAATAATAATAATAATAATAATAATAATAATAATAGATGGATGGATGGATGGATGGATACATGTATGTATGTATGTATGTACAGTGTATCACAAAAGTGAGTACACCCCTCACATTTCTGCAGATATTTAAGTATATCTTTTCATGGGACAACACTGACAAAATGACACTTTGACACAATGAAAAGTAGTCTGTGTGCAGCTTATATAACAGTTTAAATGTATTCTTCCCTCAAAATAACTCAATATACAGCCATTAATGTCTAAACCACCGGCAACAAAAGTCAGTACACCCCTAAGAGACTACACCCCTAAATGTCCAAATTGAGCACTGCTTGTCATTTTCCCTCCAAAATGTCATGTGATTTGTTAGTGTTACTAGGTCTCAGGTGTGCATAGGGAGCAGGTGTGTTCAATTTAGTAGTACAGCTCTCACACTCTCTCATGCTGGTCACTGAAAGTTCCAACATGGCACCTCATGGCAAAGAACTCTCTGAGGATCTTAAAAGACGAATTGTTGCGCTACATGAAGATGGCCAAGGCTACAAGAAGATTGCCAACACCCTGAAACTGAGCTGCAGCACAGTGGCCAAGATCATCCAGCGTTTTAAAAGAGCAGGGTCCACTCAGAACAGACCTCGCATTGGTCGTCCAAAGAAGCTGAGTGCACGTGCTCAGCGTCACATCCAACTGCTGTCTTTGAAAGATAGGCGCAGGAGTGCTGTCAGCATTGCTGCAGAGATTGAAAAGGTGGGGGGTCAGCCTGTCAGTGCTCAGACCATACGCCGCACACTACATCAAATTGGTCTGCATGGCTGTCACCCCAGAAGGAAGCCTCTTCTGAAGTCTCTACACAAGAAAGCCCGCAAGCAGTTTGCTGAAGACATGTCAACAAAGGACATGGATTACTGGAACCATGTCCTATGGTCTGATGAGACCAAGATTAATTTGTTTGGTTCAGATGTTCTCAAGCATGTGTGGCGGCAATCAGGTGAGGAGTACAAAGATAAGTGTGTCATGCCTACAGTCAAGCATGGTGGTGGGAATACCATGGTCTGGGGCTGCATGAGTGCAGCAGTTGTTGGGGAGTTACATTTCATTGAGGGACGCATGAACTCCAATATGTACTGTGAAATACTGAAGCAGAGCATGATCCCCTCCCTCCGGAAACTGGGTCGCAGGGGAGTGTTCCAGCATGATAATGACCCCAAACACACCTCTAAGACGGCCACTGCTTTATTGAAGAGGCTGAGTGTAAAGGTGATGGACTGGCCAAGCATGTCTCCAGACCTAAACCCAATAGAACATCTTTGGGGCATCCTCAAGCGGAAGGTGGAGGAGCGCAAAGTCTCGAATATCCGCCAGCTCCGTGATGTCGTCATGGAGGAGTGGAAAAGCATTCCAGTGGCAACCTGTGAAGCTCTGGTAAACTCCATGCCCAGGAGAGTTAAGGCAGTTCTGGGAAATAATGGTGGCCACACAAAATATTGACACTTCAGGAACTTTCACTAAGGGGTGTACTAACTTTTGTTGCCGGTGGTTTAGACATTAATGGCTGTATATTGAGTTATTTTGAGGGAAGAATAAATTTACACTGTTATATAAGCTGCACACAGACTACTTTTCATTGTGTCAAAGTGTCATTTTGTCAGTGTTGTCCCATGAAAAGATATACTGAAATATCTGCAGAAATGTGAGGGGTGTACTCACTTTTGTGATACACTGTATGTATGGATGGATGGATGGATGGATACATGTACAGATGGATGGATGGATACATGTATAGATGGATGGATGGATGGATGGATGGATACATGTATAGATGGATGGATGGATGAATGGATACATGTATAGATGTATAGATGGATGTATGGATGGATGGATGGATGGATACATGTATAGATGGATGGATGAATGGATACATGTATAGATGTATAGATGGATGGATGGATGGATGGATGGATGGATGGATGGATGGATGGATGGATGGATGGATGGATGGATGGATGGATGGATGGATGGATGGATGGATGGATGGATAGATAGATAGATAGATAGATAGATAGATAGATAGATAGATAGATAGATAGATAGATAGATACTTTATTTATCCCAAGGGAAATTGTTGACCAAAATTAATAATTATAATAGTAAAAATAATTATAATGATTTGGTGTTATTTAACTATAGCACGCTAATGGTTGAGTTCAGGTGCTTTAGTTACACCTTTTGCTAGAGGTATAAAACATTTATAAAATAAATCATATGCTTCCATCTTTGGGAAAGGCTATCTCCTGTTCCATAAGTGCACAAAGTAAAGTCTAAAATAACATGGTCTGATGAGTTTAGTATAAAGGACCTTGAGTGAGCTGACCAGAAAAATGTCCCAAAGCCACATTCCAAAATGCTAAGAATGTTATAGCTGCAATGGAGAAAGGGAGCATTTTCTTATTAATGCTTATATTTTTGGAATGGAATATCCAACAAGGTGGCCTGTTGTTCTTATATTTTGGCCATACAGGGCAGTTTGTTAGCATAATGACAGCATGCAATTGTAGATTTGAAGACTTAGTGATGCCAAAAGTCAAATCTTCCACTGTGATCATTAACTTGAATTAAGGGAGTTTTCCTTGCCACTGTCGCCCTCTGCTTGCTCAACAGGGGTTTTTGGTCTGTTGGTCCTGGAGTCTGTAAAGTTGCTTTGAGACAATTTTCACTGTAAAAAGCGCTATACAAATAAAATTGACTTGACTTGATTTTTAATACATATAAAAAAGAGAACATGCCTAATACAAAACATTCTAGGTCTGCAATTATTAGTAAATAATGTTTTGTTAAAAACAAAATGCTACTTTTAAGTGATCTTTTTATTTGTGGAACATAAAATGTATTCAAGACCTACAGTATATAACCCATGTGAAAAAGTGAAAAACCCCCCTTCCCCACACACACACACAAACCTAATAACTGGTTGTGCCACCCTTGGCACTAACAACTGCAATCAAACGTTTGAAGTTACTTACAATTAGTCTTTTACATCCCTGCTGATACAATTTAGCCCACTCTTACTTGTGTTAAATCAGGTAAATTGGTGGGTTTTTGATCATGATCTGCCTGTTTAAGGTCTTGCCACAGCATCTAAATGCTACTCAAGTCAGATCAGAACATTGACTTGGTCACTCCAAGACCCTAATTTTGTTTCTTTTGAGCCATTCAGATGTGGAATTACTTGTGTGCTTCGGTGCTTAGGTATGGCTATTGAGGTTGAACACAATTCACTGAATTTAGTTAACTGGTTGATTTGGTAGCTAAAGAGGGAAATACTTTTAAAAAGGGTCAGGTAGGGCTGAAAAGCATTTTTCATCAATAAATTAAAGCATCATTTAAAAAAGTATTTTGTGTTTACTTGGGTAATTTTGTCTAATATTTAGAGTTTTTTACAGCACTGTACAAATCTGCGAAAAATTAGGAGACCAGTACAAATCTCTCTTAAATTAGCATCTCTACATATATGGCAGCCAATTCATTACAGTGTCTGTCAAATTCCAACACAAGCAAATCTCATTCTACATAATGAGGAACTGGTTAAATGCTCACTAAAGCAAGGAAAAGTATAAATCCACTGCTGGGGTCATTACTATCCTCTTGCTGTAAGACCAGCTGATTGCAAAAACAGTGCTAGAAGTAACCTGGGAAAAATGTTCTGACTGAGAAGAAGGCTTTAATTCTGGCTTTACTGGCAGTCATTCCATCCTTAAAGCTTAAAACACAGTGGTTCAAAAGAACAAGGTCAAGCAGCAGACAAAGCTACAGAGGAAGAAATTACTCTCCACTGACTGCCAGACTATTTGAATGTCACTCAACAACTGCAGAATGACAAATGTTTCATATAAAAACAGGGGCGAAGTCATGCAAAGCTAAATAAAGCTCTTTATCAATATGAAACACAGAAGAGTCAGGGCGAGATTTGCAAAAAAAATTAAAGGATTAGACTTTAAAGTACTGGCATACATGTGTTTCAGTCACAACAACAGCTAACATGTGTAATTAATCAATTACATAATCAATAGTAATCAATTAATTAAATGATATGCTTCCAACTTTGCATCAACTGTTTTGGGAAGGCCCTGTCCTGTTCCAGCCTTCCATTACTGTGCACAAAGCAAGGACTATAAAGACACAAAAAGCTTGCTTAAAAAAAAAAAAAATACATAAATGACCAGCCATACAGATCCTCTTTTCACTAAATGGGCTTAAATTCCCACAAAATTTGTGCTCAAAGTCTTGTGAGAAGCCTTAACATATTAGGCATGATCTTTTCTGCATTAATGCTGCCATCATAGATGTGTAAATGACCTTTGCCAAGGGCACTGACACAGTCCCTGGCTTTTGGACTTGTTGCTGATAACAGTCTGGATGGTCTTTTTCGTCTTTGGTCCAGAGCACACGGCGTCCATTTATTCCAAAAAAGACCTGGAATGCTGATTCATCTGACCACAATACACGTTTCCACTATGTGATGGTCCATCCTAGATGCCTCCGAGCTCAGAGAAGTCGATGCCGCTTCTGGACATGGTTAACATAAGGCTTCTTTTTTGCACAGTAAAGTTTTAAGTGGCATTTGTGCATGTAACTCTGTATTGTAGTGCTTGACAAAGGTTTGCCAAAGTAATCCCTCACCCATGTGGTTATATCAGCTATTGTTGAGTGGCAGTTCTTGATGCAGTGCCGTCTGAGGGAAGCTTGCGCCCTTGGCCTTTACGCACTGAAATTTCTCCTGATTCCTTGAATTGTTTAATGATATTATGCACTGTAGAGGAAGAAATATGCAAATCCCTTCTAATCTGTCTTTGAGGTACATTGTTTTTATACATTTTAATAATTTTCTCACACATTTGTTGCCAAACTGGAGATCCTCTGTTCATCTTTGCTCATCAAAGACTCAGCCTTTCCTGGATGCTGCTGTTGTACCAAACCATGATTACAATCACCTGTTGACATCACCTGTTTGGAACCACATCATTATTTATTTACTAGCCCTAAATTGCCCCTGTCCCAACTTATTTTGGAATGTGTTGCAGGTCTGAAATGCAGGAATGGATGTGTATTAATAAATGAAATGAAGTTGAGCAGATAAAACATGAAATATCTTGGGTTCAAACTGTCTGCAATCAAATTAAAGTCAAAGTAAATGTAAAGAACACTGCATTTTTATTTTATTTGTGTTTTCCATACTGTCCCAACTTTTTCTGATTTGGGGTTGTAGTTAAATTATTCATATAATATCATTTAACAATAATAATAATAATAATAATAAATGTGTTATTTGCCTTCATGATTAAGTCTTAGGACATTCTTTTATGATTTCGCTAGAGTACAATTAACTTAAGCAGCCAGAGCCACTGCTGACCTCAATCAGAGAATACAATTATAACACATTAGAACACTAAATCATCACGCAGAAGTGCCAGCTGGCATTCCCACAACGGTGCCTTCCGTAATGTTCACAAATAAATTTTGATGCTGTAAAATTCTTATGCACCCTGCTGGTTGTAATAATGGGATGGCTGTGTCTGTGAACAATTAAGCTTATTTCATTTCATTTAGGCTCAATCCCTGTCCAATATGTCTTCAAAGACTGGCACAATTACAATGTGTTCTTTGAGTAGACAGACAGGGGGAGCTTTTGTGAAGGAATGGTTGAGAAAATGCCTTTCACCACTTACTTTCATCACCTGGAGTTAAGAAAAACAATGACACTGCTGTACTTTCTGCACAGAAGAAATAATACTAATTGGTTCTAGACCACATGCAAGCATAGCTGGAATTAGTCTTGTTGAGAGGGTGTTTCTTTCTCTTTTCTCTACAGGTTGCTGGTATACTGTTTGACATGTTGTGACAAAACAATGTAAGCAGTTATTATTGGCTTTAAGGTACAGGGTGGTGGAAAAAACCCTTAAAATAATTAGTCTCAGTGTGTTTTTAAAACAAAACATGTTCTTTTCTCAGGGAAATTAAGGCACTGACCTTTTATTTATAGACGCATCTGTTTGAACAATCAAAGTTTTATTCAGGCAGTGGTTAGTGCTGAAAATCACAGAACAAGTCATGCACAAGGGTTTTTATAGTAATTAAAAAGGACAGAAACGGCTGATCATTGTCTGTATCCAGAGCTGGTAATATTAGTCAGAAGTTAAAGTTTAAAAGTTTCATCAAATGATACGTATGGAATCTTGTAGGTCCGTTATCTGGCTGATTATAGAAATGACCTGCTTGTACATTGTAGATCAAAATTTTGCCAGATTTTTATTTTGGTGGGTAGCACTGTTGCCTCACAGCAAAGAAGGTCCTGAGTTCGATCCCCAGGCGGAGCGGTTCGGGTCCTTTCTATGTGGAGTTTGCATGTTCTCCCCATGTCTGTGTGGGTTTCCTCCGGGAGCTCTGGTGTCCTCTCACAGTCCATAAACATGCAGTCAGGTTAATTGGAGACACTGAATTGCCCTATAGGTGAATGGGTGTGTGTATGTGTCTACCCTGCGATGGACTGGGCAGTTAGGGTGTTACTGTGTGCCTTGCGCCCATTGAAAAGCTGGGATAGGCCCCCCCCCCCCCGTGACCCTAATTGGATAAGCAGTTAAGAAAGTGAGTGTATGAAGCTCTGAATAAATTAGTTCCTACAATGAGGTTGTTTAACTCATTAAAACATGTGATGACATGCTGAGCCGTTTTTTTTTGCATTTTCCTCCCAATCTAGTCGTATCCAGTTACCCGATTGCATTACGCTTCCTCTCTACCGATGTTGACCTCCACTCTGACTGAGAAGAGCCGTGACTAACACACGCCCCCTCCGACACGTGTGCAGCTGCCGACGGCATCTTTTCACTAGCACGAGGCGAGTTCATATGTGGATCAGCTTTGAGCCACACCCTGACCCTTATTATACTTCATCTCTGTGCAGGCTCCATCAATCAGCCAGCAGAGGTCGTAATTGCATTAGTTATGAGGTCCCTATCTGGCTCCCTTCCCTGTATGAACAACAGCCAAACATTGTTCCTATAGCTGCCCAGCCCAGCCGGATGGCAACGAGCACACCCAGCTCTGGTGTGCTCATCTTCATATACTGTATGTCACAGTTTTTATGCTGGATGCCCTTCTGATGCACACAACTCCCCTATTTATCTGGGCTTCAATATTTGTAAGCCCAGCCCAGTTTTCAAACCCCTGGAACTTGGCACTTACCATTACGCCACAGGACTTTACAGGGTTTGTTATGAATATAATAATTATTATTTTAATTATTATGAATAAATACATTTAAATGAACAATTACATTTTCAATTGTAATTCTATATTTATGGAATGTATATCGCCTACCAATTAAAGAAGAGTTTTGCCCAGGTGGCGCAGCGGGATATTCCGCTAGCACACCAGTGCTGAGATTCTGAACTCCTTGGTTCAGCTTAATTGGCAGTGCCTACAGCAGACACTAATTGGCCACCGTATCTGCTAGAGGGGGACAAACGGACTATATGTGTGTGGGATCTTCATACACTGTGTTGGCGGACCCTGATTGGCGGACCCTATTTAAATGAAGCATACATATACTGATCAGGCACAACATTATGACCACCTTCCTAATATTGTGTTGATCCCCCTTTTGCTGCCAAAACAGCCCTGACCCATTGAGGCATGGACTCCACTAGACCCCTGAAGGTGTGCTCCATGGATCGAACATTGGATTGATATCTGGGGAATTTGGAGGCCAAGTCAACACCTCAAACTCGTTGTGCTCCTCAAACCATTCCTGAAGCATTTTTGCTTTGTGGCAGGGCGCATTATCCTGCTGAAAGAGGCCACAGCCATCAGGGAATACAGTTTCCATGAAAGGGTGTACATGGTCTGCAACAATGCTTAGGTAGGTGGTACGTGTCAAAGTAACATCCACATGAATGGCAACCCACCCAAATCCTTACATTTTTCCTGCTTCTATCACATCAACTTTGAGGATTAAATGTTCACTTGCTGCCTAATATATCCCACCCAATAGCAGGTGCCATGATGAAGAGATAATCAGTGTTATTCACTTCACCTGTCAGTGAACATAATGTTATGCCTGGTCGGTGTACCTATGTGCTCTTAAATTTTAAGAGCAAAACAATTTACATGAAGATCATTAATTACTATTAAATACACTGATCAGCCATAACATTAAAATATTATCAGCTCCACTTACCATATAGAAGCACCTTGTAGTTCTACAATTACTGACTGTAGTCCATCTGTTTCTCTGCATGCTTTGTTAGCCCCCTTTCATGCTGTTCTTCAATGGCCAGAACCCCCACAGGGCCACCACAGAGCAGGTATTATTTAGGTGGTGGATCATTCTCAGCACTGCAGTGACACTGACATGGTGGTGGTGTGTTAGTGTGTGTTGTGCTGGTATGAGTGGATCAGACACAGCAGCGCTACTGGAGTTTTTAAATACCGTGTCCACTCACTGCCCGCTCTATTAGACACTCCTACCTAGTTGGTCCACCCTGTAGATGTAAAGTCAGAGACGATCGCTCATCTATTGCTGCTGTTTGAGTTGGTCATCTTCTAGACCTTCATCAGTGGTCATAGGACGCTGCCCATGAGGCGCTGTTGGCTGGATATATTTTTGGTTGGTGGACTATTCTCAGTCCAGCAGTGACAGTGAGGTGTTTAAAAACTCCATCAGCATTGTTGTGTCTTATCCGCTCATACCAGCACAACACACACTAACACACCACCACCATGTCAGTGTCACTGCAGTGCTGAGAGTGATCCACCACCCAAATAATACCTG
The DNA here is from genome assembly GCF_030014385.1 of Trichomycterus rosablanca. Classification (NCBI taxonomy): domain Eukaryota; kingdom Metazoa; phylum Chordata; class Actinopteri; order Siluriformes; family Trichomycteridae; genus Trichomycterus; species Trichomycterus rosablanca. The sequence continues at coordinate 19,996,240 of NC_085998.1, read as the reverse complement.
CTCTGTAGTGGTCCTGTGTGGGTCCTGACCATTGAAGAACAGCATGAAAGGGGGCTAACAAAGCATGCAGAGAAACAGATGGACTACAGTCAGTAATTGTAGAACTACAAAGTGCTTTTATATGGTAAGTGGAGCTGATAAAATGGACAGTGTGTGTAGAAATAAGGAGGTGGTTTTAATGTTATGGCTGATAGGTGTACATTCTACTATGATGTTCTACTGTACAATGTGCATTGTGTATTCACATGGTAGTCTGTAAAATCAGATGCTGAAAATAATTTCACAGCATCAGAACAGAAAATCATAAAAATAAATTTAAAAATCATAAAAATAAATTTAAACTCTAAAACAAATGTAAACAATGTTTACAGTGTGAACAATTAAACTATATTTTACACCAACCAAACATTCAAACTTGAAAAAAGTGTTAAAAAACAATAAATAGAACAATGTAGATGTTGAGAAGTAAGCTTAACAAGTCACGAGACCAAAAATGATTGACCATTTAAATCATTTAATGTTTTAAAGCAAATACAGGTTACTTCACTGGGTCACCAAGTAAACAATATATAGAGATTTTTTTTCTTGTTTTTTTTCTGATAATCAATCTCAGCAAACATACTTTTCACAGAGTTGTATGGACACGATCATTATTTTGATTTTTTTTTTGCAGTTATTTACAAAGTCATCATATGTGCAGGTGTCTTTGTCCTTTACAGAATGCATCAACATATCAAAACTTATCTATGTCAAAGAACTATCACCATGTGCTATAATATGTTTATTTGATTTGCAGTTAATGAAAATGTTCCTTTGTTTCTTCTGACACAGAAAACCAGTTATAGGAACAATGTTGCAAACCGTATTTACATTGGAATTTCAGGCCCTGACATGGTGCTTTAAAATGAGAGAGATTGAAATGGAGAAGTAAAAACAATCCCTTTTACACTTTTATACAGATGGAATGGAAGTGTACACACACATAGGGTGTGTTCGAAAACCTAGGGAGCTCTCTACATAGACAGCATTTTACGTCATCCTACGCACGCTCCCGAGAATGAGGCTGTTCAAATCCTAGATGCCTTAATATGCTGTCTAGTTAGGCATCTTAAAATTTCAACGTTATTTTGACTCAAGAACGAGTGAGCATGGAAGGGTCCTTAGTGATCAAGGCAATCCCAGCATTCAGTGCGGCAGCTCTTCTCTCACAGAAAAAAAAAAAAAACTAACAAAGTTATTTTTAAACGTAAATACATTTTTATAGATTTTTAATTTGTATAAACTTGCACACAAGTGTTTTTATTTGCAAATTCGGGTTTGTCACCGAAATTAACCATTTTCGGTACATGAAGGGAGATGTTAGTTGACATGCTAGAGCGCTGTGCCACCCCATCCCATTGGTTTGAATGGCAAGATGCTAACTGTGTTAGCTTATTAAGCGAAACCCGATGGAATCGCTGTCTAAGTAGCGCGTTCAATTAACCTGACATATAAGTCATTGACTTATTAGAATCCTCTCTACTGAGGCAGCTGCCTATGTAGGCAGTAAGACAGCAAGGCAGCTCACTAGGTTATCGAACACACCCACAGTGTTACTGTTTATGACTCAGCAGCATCTATTACCATTAAAACATGAATGTGACTTTGTTTTGTGTCTCTTATCTGACATTTAAAGCCCATTAGAATCATTCAGAGCTTAAAGACTTTGTGCTTTACTTGAAAACAAAACGACCACGATTATTTAAAACCCCAGTAGGTGGCCTGGTCAGCACTGTGGGCGTGAGGGAAATGGAGAAACCTCTTAACTGGTAATTAACTTGGTCGAAACAAAAGCTTGTTATTTAACCAAAGGGAACATGGGCTTTCCTAAATACTACTGAAATTATATCTCAGATTTCCACTTTTTTATTCTAAAATACAAAGTGCCACGGGGGTTGGTTCCAGGGCTTAAGATGTGGTTCTTTTCCCTCATTTGATCTCATAAAAAACATATTTGAAATCATTAGGTTTAAAAAAAACTCACACCACACTGTAATACTCGAACTGAATGAAACATGAGAAGATATTTCCCTCCACGTCGGCCTGCGTGTGTAAACATCTCCATAAAGATTCAGCGACCAGTTGGAGGGAACATGATCAATATATACAAGTGTTATTCATTAAATCCACGATAAACAGTACAGACAGGACAGTTATCTCAAAGCAATCATTTTATACAAGGTTGAGTTTGTATCTGTAAAAAAATACCATACATCTGACATACATGATAGGCACTGCCATTTGAATATCCAACACTTAAAAAGCTTAGAATTATTTAAAGACAAATAAAAGAAGAACAAAAAAAAGCACTTTGCCCCTTTATTCGCTTTTTTTTATTTTTATTTTTTACACGTGACCCTTAATGTGAACTGGCCAATCAGTGCTGGTGTTGGTTTACTGCCAGCACCGATTAACCATAAGTGTCATTTTCATGTCTCTCTGTCAGACAGAGATTAGAAAAGACTCCGACTGGAATTGTTAATCTTTGGACAACTATACACCAGGTAAATAAACTTCATTTAAATGCATGGGAAGGGCTTGTGAATAAGTATGTTGCTAGAAATTTCATATTACTCAAAAATAAAAAATAAAAAAATACAATAAAAATGTATTCACTAAGTGGGCTTGTTGCCCAAAAAATCCCAATGACCCTTGTCCCACTGGTAAGCGTTTTACTGTTCAGAGCAAACGAAAAATGAACATAATACATATGAACCACAGCTAGTAGAAATAAAACTGGACATATACAAGTGCATGCACCAACCTTTAAAAAATAATAAAATAAACCCACAACAAGAACAAAAAAAACAAATAAGGCTTGCAAATGTGCATCTTTTGGTGAGCCAGATATGTCAACGTCCATTTCTTGGTGAATGTTTCATGGTTAAGCATTTTTTCTATATAAATATAAACAATACCCCCTGCTTGTAAAGAGAAGAACACTGCGTACCACAGTAAATCCTGGCAGAGCCTGTGGTTTACATCATCACAGCAGTACAAAGTCCTGCAGTTTTATATTAGTCTGCGGTGTCAGTATTTTCTTAAATTAGAAGCTGAACACTAATGAAGACTAAGACTGAAGACTAGTCTTTTAGCCCTAGATTTCAGCTTCTGTGCAGACCTTTCTAATACGTCCACCCAAATCATCATTTTGCATATTGAGGGAGTAAAACCTCATCAACAGATGAAAAAGTAAAACCAGGTTAAGCCAAACTGTTAATATTTACAGCATTAATTACATCAGAGATGAACGAACAATGCTACTCTCCATCACACTACACAGTTGCACATTCATATTCTGTAGCATGAATCGTGGAGAGACAGACATTAACCCTATTAAGTCTTATCATTACTTCTTAGCATTACCCTTATTTCTTCTGATTATTTAGCATTGGAAACATTTCAAGTGTCTCAAAGTACTGGTAGTACTTATAGTTTGGATTTATTAATTAACTAACATTTTAAGTAGTTCAAACGTTTTTTTGTTTTTTTATCACCACTAAGCCAAACTGTCCTTTTTGTAGTAAAACCAATATGTTTTCATATTAACTGAAGCTGGAAGATGAAATGAGTTGCTACACGTCAATGAATTCCTTTTCTTCTGATTTGTCTGTATTTTTACTGCTGGTCAGCTCTGAATCTTTGCACATTTCGGGGTCGGGCTGAATCCCAGGCACTGTCTTGAGTAAAAGACATGTTCAGGCATATTTGAAATATATTAGCAAAGAAAAAGGTATTTTAATTATGCTTTATTCCGCTTTTACTAATTCTGATTAATTATCAACATGATTTTTACTTAAGGAAGGCTTAAGTGGCCTGTAGAAGCATAACTTATAATTTATAGAGAAATTTCCACCTGGAGTGATCCAGGTAATTGTCAGTTAGATAATCATCTGTGCCTCTGTAGTTCCTTTGCTGGCAATCATGGCAAAGCAGAAGAACACAATTCTCACAGGACTTAAGTGGCCTGTAGTGGAATAACGTATTATGTTTTTCAATTATTAAAAATTGAGATGATGATCAATGGGGAAAGTGGTAGCCTAGTGGGTAGAGCTTTGGGTCATCAACTTAAAGGTTGAGAGTTCGAATCCCAGCTCTGCCATGCGGCCACTGTTGGGTTCTTGAGCAAGGCCCTTAACCCTTTCAGCTCCAGGGGCACTGTGCAATGGCTGACCCTGCGCTCTGACTTCAGCTTGTGTATGTATATATGACAAATACGGGCATTCTATTCTATAGCATTCTATAATATTGTAAGTGTGATTTGAAAATCAGCTTGAATAGGTGTCAAACAGATGTATGTTTTTAAACCTGGATTGCCCAGTGACAGTGTTTCCTAACAGAAACCATGACCAGAACCGTTCAGGTTGGATTCTCATGAAGGTCCATCGTCTTCTAAAATGATTCATTAGTATTTTAAAACAATATCATACCTGTCATGAGATTAATGATGATAAATGACACAATGATACTCATTTTCAGTGGTGCTCTGATGTTAAGAGACCAGAAGAAGTTTAACTGCTGCTGCCTATCGTTTTGTTCCTTTTAGCTCATGGCTAACACTAAAGCCAAATATGTCAGGTTTTAGTCTACATGTCAGGTTTTAATCTACACTTAATGCAGGCTCACAAATAATAATAATAATAATAAAAAAATCTATACACATGCTTTTGGACATTTAGGAAAATGTGTGCTTTTTCTTAAGACCTAAGGCATTTAAATTCACTCCAAAGCTTCTTACATAACTATCTATTTATACATATCCACAGTTTTGAATAACCAACACCCCATTAAGAAAGAAAATTGTACAAAAACATAGTAACAAAAGTAAAGATTATGGCCATGTGATTAAAACAATAAAAAAGTATCATACATCCAGTGTAAGACTTTCACATGATTGATTAGAATACCCTATGGTTATTACCCCAAACTCTCGTTCTCGCTCTCATATTAAACATTTAATACATTTATAATAAAGTGAACCAAAATAGACATCAAAGAATGATAATGCACCACAAAAGTTTCAAGCAACTGGCCTGCAAGATTTCATAATCAATGGCTTTTGGCATTAGTCAATGATCACAATTCTGTATAATAGCAGGTTAATGTCTGTGGGCATGTTGTGATCAATACACGTCAACTTTATAAGCTGTTTTTTTAATGTTTGATTGAATGAGGACAGAGTTTGTTTGAGTGGGAGGAGTGAGGGATGGGGTGAAGACCAGGATGGATGAACGAGTGGATGGAGGAAGGGCTTTTATTGTGAGATAAAGGAATGTGATTGGATGCAGGAATGACCAGACGAATGTTCATTTTCTCTGATTTCTGATTTCTATTCGTTGTGGTTTCCACACTACACATACCACTCTTTCTTTGAAATGACGGAGCCGTCAGTTTGGGACACCATGTCATCGGCGATTTCAGGCTCCGGGTCGTACTGGAAAGCGAGAGTCCGCTCATCATAATCGTGGCTCTCGCTCTCGTCTACGGTGAAATACGGCCTCTTGAGATCTTCGGAGTTGCCGTCAAAATCGCGCTCCGTGCCCTCGAATGCTCCGGGCCCACCGATCTGTGCGGGCTTCTTCTCGTCGTCCGAGTCGTCTGGGTATTGCAGGTTCTTGGGGACTGGTGGGTGCGGGGGCACGGAGCCGGCCTTGCTGTAGCCATTGCCGAAAACGTGCTTCTTGGTGCTGTAGTCTCCCTTGAAGGTGCGCTGACGGCGACGGAGGAAGAAGATGAGCAACCCGACGGCGACGGCCAGGGCAGCCAGGCCGCCCACGCCACCCCAAATGGCGGCGTTGGAAGTGTGATGATTCGCTCGTCCCCATGGGCTACCGGTAGGCGATTGGTGAGGGAATTCTGGGTAGGAAAAGACAAATGGAAGGGGAGAGTGCATCAGTGCTCTGGTGGGTAGGAGTGCAGGTGCTTATTTGATGAGGAAAGGAACAAAGGGAAAGGCGAGCAAAAGGAGGGAAAAGGAGAAGTTGCCCACACCCCAACCTATCCCAACATTAAAAACTCTGCCCAAAATAGCCCAAACTGTACCCTTTTAATCCACATGCACTTGTTCACATGCACTTCACAGACAGGAAATAAAGAAATTAGGAAAGAATTGAAATCAGCCCCAACAAGCCCAAGCAAATGAAAGCTTTTATCAGCAGCAATGTTCAAACTTTTTACACAAACGTTCTATCGACCAAACACACACTCACACACACACACACACACAAACCCACACAAGAAAATTAAAAAAACAAACAGTATATATCAGTACAAATTTCCAGACCTGCATTTAACTTATGGCTTTCTAACGAGTTTGGAGATTTTTAATTATAAGCACATTTACAAAATAACGGATTATATTCCTAATGGGAAAACACACCACATAAATTGAATAGCATCTGGAAGAACATGAGCTAAGCAATGATTTTCTTTGCTGTGTTTTGGATTTTGGCCGCTGTGCTGTTATTTATCGTGTGCTTTTGTTTTGCAATGAAAACAAAACGTATCAGTTTAAGCTTTTAACTGGTACCTTCATGTTACGGAAATTACATTCATTTGCACAATGACTAGCAAAGTAAAGGCACTAAGTAAAACAGCAAAATACAGTGGCTAATCTGTTGTTGTTTTTTATCTGAACCTACATATTATTTGTTTATTTCTACGCTACATTTCCAATATATGTTTTGTGTATATTATATTGACTCGTGACTTGACTCGGACTCTAGTCTAAAGACTTGTGACTTGACTTGGACTCTAGCCTAAAGACTCGTGACTTGACTTGGACTCGTATTTTGTGAACATCTCTGACTAATATTAAAATCATTTTGAAAAACAATAACCATTCAGACCGTCGACTTGATGATCCTTTAACAATTTACAACAATAACCCACATTGATGTGAATAGCTTAAAATGCCTCCTTGTGCAGACTGGCTGAATTTGACCTGTTAGTTCTGTTCTGTTTTTTTTTACTTGTTCACATATCGTGGAACAATCACAATCTGACTTCTAAAACACAAATGTATTTTCACAAACCAGTGATCTGTATTGTGGTTGGAATCTTAAAATAAATGGATTGTTGTAGGAGGCCTCACATTTCTAACCATGCAGCAGAACTGATGTGTTATAAATAACAAATGAATTCTATTATTTTCTAGCCGGACCAAAAGCTTTAGCAATTTAACCACACAAATACTCTCATGCAAATAGATCGAGAACTAGTCAAAAGTATGTGAGACTTTTTTTTTTTGGGCATCTCATTCCACAAGTATGGGCAGTCTAATAGAGTTGCATATCCCTCAACCCCATTGCGGCTGTAGCAGCCTCCACCCCTCTGGAGATGTTTTCTACAAGATTTTGTAGAAACATGTAGACACTGAGTCAAAAGGCTAAGTTAAGCAAGAAGCGAATGAGTTCGGCAGTAAGTCACGTAGGAATTGTGTCCTTCTGCTTTGCCATATCGGCCAGCAAAGTATCTACAGAGGCAAAAATGATTGATACTTCTAATTGACAATTACCTGGATCGCTCCAGGTTAAAATTTCTCTATAAATTATGGTTTATCCCTTTCAAACATGCCAGTGTTTTTATCGGCAAACCTGCTTTTCTCAAAAACGGTGATACTCGTTCATGTTACCAGCAATGTCTGTGGTTAAAATACTTGAAGGTGATAATCACAAGTGTCTATATACACTGATCAGCCATAACATTAAAACCACCTCCTTGTTTCTACACTTACTGTCAATTTTATTAGCTTCACTAACCATATTAAAGCACTTTGTAGTTCTACAATTACTGACTGTAATCCATCTGTTTCTCTGCATGCTTTGTTAGCCCCCTTTCATGCTGTTCTTCAATGGTCAGGACTCTCCCAGGACCACTACAGAGCAGGTATTATTTGGGTGCTGGATCATTCTCAGCACTGCAGTGACACTGACATGGTGGTGGTGTGTTAGTGTGTGTTGTGCTGGTATGAGTGGATAAGACTGCTAGACTGAGAACAGTCCACCAACAAAAAATATCCAGCCAATAGCACCCTGTGGGCAGCGTCCTGTGACCACAGATGAAGGTCTAGAAGATGACCAACTCAAACAGCAGCAATAGATGAGCGATCGTCTCTGACTTTACATCTACAAGGTGGACCAACTAGGTAGGAGTGTCTAATAGAGTGGACAGTGAGTGGACACGGTATTTAAAAACTTCAGCAGTGCTGCTGTGTCTGATCCACTCATACCAGCACAACACACACTAACACACCACCACCATGTCAATGTCACTGCAGTGCTGAGAATGATCCACCACCTAAATAATACCTGCTTTGTGGTGGTCCTGTGGGGATCCTGACTATTGAAGGACAGGGTGAAAGCAGGCTAAAAAAGTATGTAGAGAAATAGATAGACAGTCAGTAATTGTAGAACTACAAAGTGCTTCTATATGGTAAGTGGAGCTGATAAAATGGACAGTGAGTGTAGAAACAAGGAGGTGGTTTTAATGTTGATCAGTGTACCTTATACAGTAGTGATGCCATCATTAGGGATTAGGGAAAAGACAGAAGACCCCTGTATTTCACCTACAGTTATAAGAAACAAGCTCTGTTATGCTTTGATGGCCAGTATACTGCAAGTGCCATTCAGTGGTTACTTTTTCCCATTTCCTAACCATTTGCATATGTTAATAGAACATGCACGGGGATAGGTCACACAAATATCTGTACGGTGCTGTAAAGGTGACGCCTGGGCTATTCAACAGACGAGATAATGAGGGTCTCAGGGTGAAAGGCACTTGACATATTTTGGCCATAACAGGCAGCTTAATGAGGTCTTGTTCTGGATCTCTCCCTGAAAACCTGCTGATCTGTGATATGCACAGAGCTGTTCAGATATTTCCCTCTGACCTTTCTGGACAGCTTGTGAGAAATTGTATTCATAAAAAAAGCAGTCATGAAAGTCAAAAGGAAAGTTGAACAACCTATTGTTGGCCTTAATTTAAAACAAAACACTGTTGTTTAGAGGCTGGCATTCGTGTGTACACATGCATGTACTAGAATACTAATGAAGATCCATGTTTCATCCTACTGGCGAATGTCATTGCTTCTTTTTAATTATGAATTACAAAAAGGAAACTAGAAGGAATGTAATGCACAAATGATTCAACCAAACCTGATTAACAAAGTAAACCAGCCTGACAAGGAACAGGTGGAAGATAAAACAGTGATTATAAGATGGTAGAGACTTCCTTAAACCTTGAACTCTATTTAGCATTTACATCTAATAACAGCTGCTTCATTGTAAGCAGAATTATAATAACTAAAAAAGGTGTTAATTGGAGACTGTTCCCAAATTTACTTCTGGATCTTTCTATCATTTTTATTTACTGCAGGATATCATCTCTTAATTACCCTTTATACACCTTTCTCCTTAAATTCCTATTATTCAGGGTTATGTGTGTGTGTGTGTTTGTGACAGTATGTGTCAGATATGACCTTTCAGGGTTTAATCTGACCCATAATGGGATTAAACAAACTGAGACAGGATGTTGTGGCTACCCTGGGCGAGAGAGATAGGTAGAGTTAGAGACTGGTACAAAAAAAATAATCTATTCTCCTCCACGTTTGTTCTGTATTTTCATTTGATTTACTAAACAGTTATCAAGACAAAAATAGGGCTGGCCAAGAATCATTAGAGCTCTCAAATTACCAACTACTGCTTTAAATCATCGGGACATTAAAGCTGAATAATATACGCTGTGGGAAATCAATAAAACAGTACACAGACTGGCCAAAAAGCAAAGAAGACCCCACCATCTGTGAGCCGCGGTAAACTCATAAATTAATTCCCAAACTAGCCTATGACTTTCATAGCTCATATAATAGTGCAAATCTATAGTTTAGTCTACACTAGAGTTGCCAGTTTAAATATTTACTTGATCTGTTGGGATTTTAAAAATTGGCTGACAGTCAATAGTTATAAATATAAATGCAATTAAACTTTCTCATCTCTGAATGTTATAAACAGAACAGTAGTATAATAACTCACATAAACTGAACATTAAAGTTTATTGACTTGCTAGAAACTATTAACTGGGCATCATTTCTTTATATTCTACTGCTGTTTATGCTGGCATCTAGACCAGACAGTAGGAGTCACTGTTGCAGAAGCAGTCCTCATTTGGCCTTTTGCTTCTTTAGGTATTGCCAATTGTGCCTGTTGAGCTCCCAGCCAGGCTGGTGCCATCTAAAGGACTTGGGCTGTGTCCGAAATCACATACTTCTATACTGAACATTACGCAAAAGCAGTACGTGAGAGCGGGTAGTGTGTCCGAATACGTAGTATTCATTAAACAGTACACAGCACACGGCGGTCTGATAATCTATCCCATAATTCAACTGAAACTGCACAGGCGTTCGAAGTGGAAGAAGAAAGATGATTAAAAAGTCTTATGGGTAAATACAATGTTAAGAGTAGCTTTATGGAAAACGACAGAATTAATTTTGTCTCATTGTAAAATTGTTATAACTGTGAGGATGTGACGTCATGCATCACGTGACGTGGGTAAGATGGCGGATGTAGTATGTACTGCACACTTGTGTAATGCAAGAGCTTACTGCTTTACCGTCCGAGCAGTGGGCACTGCCTTGAATTTAGTATGTACTGTTTAAGTATGCGATTTCGGACTTAGCCATGATCTTGATTAGAATTTCTATGGTGATAGTCTAGAGCACTGAGCTGTTTAATTGGCTCTGGCTTAATTGGCTTTGCTCCATCTAGACAAATCTAGACTACAATTGGAAATAACAGTACTGTCTAATACAGGGGTCGGAAACCTATAGGGTCACAGTACTGTCCATAAAGGGGTTGGTAACCCCACGTACCACAGCTGGGACATGGGACATGATTGCCTTGCACACTGATCTGTTAAAGTAATGCAATAAAGGTATTGGTTGGATTCTAACCTACAGCGACCAGTTAAATTAGGGTGAAGAAATGTAAGCTAGTTAAGTAGGCTAATGAACATGTCGGGAGTAAGTCAGTTTTAAATTTGTGTGCAGTTAGTACAACATGGCAGCTAAATGTGCTAAAGTGGACTTTGTTTATTTTAACAAGCATGGACAGGATGTATAGATTTATTTAACTACACTAAACTGAAAAAAACTAAACTGTTGCTGAAAACTAAGTTGGAAGCATAGCATTTTCTTTATATAATTAATTTATTACACCTGTTAGCAATTGCTGTCGCTAAAAATGTTAAAAGGAAAAGGTGTCCCAATACTTTTGTCCATATAGTTTGTGTTGCATGGCACACAATACTTTATCCTGCTATTTTTAATATCCTGTAATTCTAATTCTTGTGTTAATAAGTAGCATGTGAGCATGTTTGTAGGCATGGTACGAACAGAGTCCTCTAAAAGCAAACAGTAGTTTCATTCTGGCATTTGTTACAGCGTAATGTAGGATTTAGAGGATTTTATCAGCTGGGATACATGGCTTGTTTAAATAGAGATCCATTTATCTGAGATCTACCTCTGCAGCTATGGAATTCTCACTAAGCAGAACAATAATTGCAGATGTGTTCACAAGATAAACACCTCACCACCAATCTGTTTTTTTTTTTACACTAAGTGCACTGAACCACACTGAACCACACTGAACAGCGGTTATTGCTGTACAGCACTTGAACCTTTCACCTCTTTCCAATCTGTTGCGTTTACTGGACTGAAAGATTTTTAATGCAGTGGTTTTCATAGTACTCCCAACCCTAGGTGCCTTTATTTATCTCAATAGTCTGGTTTCTCATGTTGAGGGCTCATGTATCTTCAACAGTGGCCTTGCTTAGACTGAGATTTCTCCAGATTGCATTCACAAAATTAAGTACAGTAGATCAGCGGTCCCCAACCTTCCCGGCGGGGGCGGGAAGATTTAAAATCAGTGTGAATCCTAATCTTTTTTCGCTGCAACGAGACGCTGCTCCCACCTAGTGGTAATAGGACACAATAACACCCAAAGAGTGTTGGAAATTTAATTGCTCTTGTAGAGATCGCTAATTATTTATTCTTTCTGTGTGGCCTGGTAATAAATGACCCACGGACGGGTACCGGTTCGCAGCCCAGTGGTTGGGGACCACTGTAGTAGATGGTGACAGACCTGAATTATTTGCTCTGAGAAAAGTTCTATTTAAAGGAATTGGCTTGGCACACCGTAGTCAGCCACAGCCCATCTTTGCTGGCTATGACTAATCCTTTGGTGGATCCTTTTTTATTGTCATGTTACCAGTCTAATTAATCTGCTGAAAAATAAAGATACAGTGGAACCTCGATTTAACAGACCTGGATTCAACGGACAAAATCTGCTCAGATTGTTTAAAATTCCTGCAAGAAGTGTACCAAGACCAGTAGTTCAGTAACTGTCCAGTAGTAGTAGGCTTTGTATAGCTGGAAGGCTCGCTTTGTTCTCGCCTGCTGTTTTTTTATATTTTTGCACCCCCCCAAAAAAACCTTGCTGTTTCGGACAATCGCATTTTATATACCCCCCTTTTAGTCCGTAAAATCGAGGTTCCACTGTAATTTCTTTGTACTTGTCAGTTACCTAAAGGTTTATGAGGGTTAACAAACCACAGATTCTTGTTTTTATTTATTTATTTATGTAATAACTTTTAGAAATGGGGAATGTAATATGCCTAAAAATGCATCCTTTATTAATATGCCTGAAAACGCAATTCTGTTTAATATGCCTAAAACACACCCTTAATTTTGCTATTAAAAATACCTTACCGCTGCTCTATTTCTGGGAAGCATGTGCCAGCTTCACACACACACACAGACACCTGAAAAGTGTAGATATGAGAACACTAGCGCAATATATCTCAAAAAGCAAAAGCAGCTTTCCCGTGAGGCCAATAAAGCCATCAGGCATCTCGATCACAACATCATGGCTAATAAGGCCTAGTGAGAGCCATATGTTGCACAGCGCTTAACAAATACAACAGAAATAAGAGAGTCTCCTTGCTGTGATGCTCATAGTAACCTGCAGGCTCCTGACAAAAAACATCAAACTATACACTTACAAGTACATTCCATACGTTTCTATGTACCAGTATGTGGATGCTACAATAACTGTGCATGTCCCAACATGTCTGGCTCACATTGCTTTAATCAGACCATGAATTTTCTATGTAGTCGTTTATTATATATTGCAGGAAACACAGCTAAGAAATTCCTAATTGGCCTTGAGTGTTCATAGGAAAATAAATGAAGTACGAATGCTGGGTCCAAAGCTCAAAACTGTTCAGAAAATCCATGCTCATGCCTGACTTTCATTATTTTTAAGCTTGATGCTATAATTTGTAACATTTAGGGATTTGGATATTCGCAAAGTAACAAACGAGGAACATGGGAACAAAAAATTATTTTTCCTCATATTTACTTCATTAGGTACATGTATTTATTTATTTAGCAGGATTTTAACATTATGTTTTACACACTTTGGTTACATACATGACAGGACAGGTAATTACTGGTTAAAGATTCATCAGTTCACAAGTTTAATGTCAAACACAGTCATGGACAATTTTGTATCTCCACTTCACCTCACTTGCACGTCTTCAGACTGTGGGAGGAAACCGAAGCTCCCGAAGGAAACCCATGCAGACATGGGGAGAACATGCAAACTCCACACAGAAAGGACCCGGACCGCCCCACCTGGGGATCGAACCCAAGACCTTCTTGCTGTGAGGCGACAGTGCTACCAAGTGAGCCACCGTGCTGCCCGATACACTTATTTATTGATTATTTTACTTACCATACAGCTAAAGTTTGTTGATATACAATTACTCACTCCCATCTGTGGCTCTATGTATTTTGTCATGCCATTTGTACTCCCTTTATCAATCAAAAGGGACTTTTCAAAATTCCATAAGACCGCTACAGATCAAATGTTATTTGGAGGTGGACCACTGTCAGCACTGCAACAACACTAACATGGCATTGACATGGCTTTGTGTGTTATAATGATATAAGCATAGCAGGTGCAGCAGTATTGTTAGGATTTCTAAACAATGTGGTGTTAATACTAAGCAACAGCAAACCAAACAGTTAACCAAAAACAAACCAAACAGCAAACCTAACAGCAAACCTAACAGCTAACCAAACAGCAAACCTAACAGCAAACCTAACAGCTAACCAAACCAACAGCAAACCAACAGCAAACCTAACAGCTAACCAAACCAACAGCAAACCAACAGCAAACCAAACAGCAAACCTAACAGCAAACCTAACAGCTAACCAAACCAACAGCAAACCAACAGCAAACCAAACAGCAAACCTAACAGCAAACCTAACAGCTAACCAAACCAACAGCAAACCAACAGCAAACCTAACAGCTAACCAAACCAACAGCAAACCAACAGCAAACCAAACAGCTAACCAACAGCAAACCAAACAGCTAACCAAACAGCAAACATAACAGCTAACCAACAGCAAACATAACAGCTAACCAAACCAACAGCAAACCAAAACAAACACACATGCATTGAAGAAAAAAAAATCTAGCACTAGTCTCTAACTGTGCATCTATAATGAGTGCTAACCTGGTGTGAGTTTCTACCGTACCCTGTTAGCTACCTTGTCGTTACTGTTAGGTTTACTGTTACAGTCCGTAACGGTATACTGAACATCTGCTGGTAAAGCAATGAAATTGCATGTCCATCATAAAGAACTCTTGAAGCACTCTTGTGGTTTGTATAGCCATTATCAGAACAGAAGGTTATGTAATATTATGACCACAGACCAAATTCAGGTATTAAATAATAATAAGAATAAGAATTGTATATGTTTCTAATGCTTTAGTTGCCAAATCAGCAGTGTCACTGTTTATGAGTAAATTCCATTTGCTGTACTCCACAATAAACAGAAAGATTAAATACTGCAGCATTATTCTTTTTAGCATAAATACTGGATCTATTGTGTAATGATTGTTGGGGGAGGATTTTAATATTGATAGAAGTTGACAGATGCAAGGCTACTGTGGGAGAGCGTAGTCGATAGGGGGTGGAGGTGGGGGTGTGTTGCTAACAGCGGTACCTGCCAGCAGGCAGATAATGTTAAACTAAAAGCTCCCTGCTAGCTGTCCCG
This sequence comes from Trichomycterus rosablanca, assembly GCF_030014385.1. Classification (NCBI taxonomy): domain Eukaryota; kingdom Metazoa; phylum Chordata; class Actinopteri; order Siluriformes; family Trichomycteridae; genus Trichomycterus; species Trichomycterus rosablanca. Next base: position 19,981,080 of record NC_085998.1, on the reverse strand, counting down.
GTGGGGTCTGAGAAAACAAAAGATAGCGCTGTTTAGCAAGCCTCTGGGAATATGCAGATAGTGAGACTACTGACAGCGAAACAGGCTCATTTGAGATTAATAGGTCGCAATATGCACCATAATTCAATCCGGTGGTGCATCAGATTCATCATTTGTGGCAGGCCGAATCAGAGCCCGTACAAACCCCTGCCAAGACGTTTCCTTTTAGCTAATTATTCCATTTTTAATACTTATGTCAGCTTAATAGTGCATACAATATTGTTAAACTGGACTTAATGCATGCACTGTATTGAGAAGCAGTAGATCTAATGTTGCATTTATCATTGGCTGTTGCATGATTTTCAGCCCACTAATGCACTTATTCGGTGCCTATACTCTATTATCAAATTTTCCTTTGGACTTCTACAACTGCACATGTGCAGAAATGCTGTTCACAGGCTGCATTTATATAATAATAATAATAATAATAATAATAATAATAATAATAATAATAAACCCCATAAAAATATGAATGACACATTATCCTGTTGAAACGGCACTGGCCTTAACATATAGAAAGGGCGTTGTTGATCTGCAGCAATGTTTATTTAGGTAGTTGGTACTGGTAGGTGGTAAAGCAACATCCACAAGGCCGCTCAGGTGGCGCAGTGGTAAAAACACATGCAGGAACCAGAGCTGGGATCTCGAATACATCGTATCAAATCTCAGCTCTGCCTGCTAAGGCTGAGCGGCCACATGAACAACGATTGGCCTGTTGTTCAGATGGGCGGGACTAAGCCGGATGGGGTCTCTCTCTCATGACTGATGCAATTACGACCTCTGCTGGCTGATTGATGGCGCCTGCACAGAGATGAGGAAAGAGCGCTCTCAGGGTGTGTCTCTCCGTACACAACGCTGAGCTGCACTGCACTCATCAAAGTGTAGGTGATAAGATGCATACGGCATGCTGCCCACGTGTCGGAGAGGGCGTGGGTTAGCTTCGTTCTCCTCAATCAGAGCAGGGATTGGCATTGGTGGAGAGGAAGCATGATGCAATTGCGCAATTGGATGCACTAAAAAGGGAGAAAAAGGGGAGAAAATGCATAAAGAAATATATATATAAAGCTACATCCACATGAATGCCAGGACCTGAAACTTCCTAGCATCACATGCTTCATTCCCATGGTGCATCCTGTTGTCATGTATTCCTTAGGTAAGTGACGCATACCCACCCAGCCATTCAAATGATAATGTAAATGATTCATCAGACCAAGCCACCTTCTTTCATTGCTTCATGGTCCAGGTCTGATGATCACGCTCCCAGTGTAGGCACTTTTGATGCTGGTCAGGGGTCAGCATGGGCACTTTAATCTGCAGCTACACAGCCATGTGTCCTGGCACTTTTCTACCATAGTCAGCATGAATTTGTACAGCTTGTGCCACAGTAGATCCTCTGTGGTACCAGATGTGCTAGCTTTCGCTCACCACGCATGTCAATAAGCCCTGGGATCCCGAGACTCACTGTTTGTCCCACCCTAGATAAGCCCTGGGCACCTGGTTCACCATTTGTCCTTCCTTAAACCACTTTTAGTAGGTACTAAATACTGTATCTTAGGAAAACCCCACAAGACCTGACTTTTGGAGATGATCTGACACAGTTGTCTAGATATTACAATTTGGTCCTTGTGAAAGTCACTCAGATCCTTACAGAACTGACTGTTCGCTTACTGCTTAATATGTCCAACCGCTTGACAGATGCCACTATCACCTGATAATCAATGATATTCACTTCACTGATTGGTGTATTTCATTACTCTGTGCATTTATTAATCATTCACTTACTCATTACAATACAAAAAACAACTGTAAACAATAGTGCATAATGAAATCAAATGATCATAATATTTTATAATGCTCTCATTAACATTATAAAAGAGACGAGGAGATTAAAAGTCTACGAGCTGCAAGTGCTACAGTATTAAATGACATCCTGTTTTTTAAGTGCAAAATATTCACTGTGATAATTTACTGCTTTTACAACATAATTAATCTTTACTAGGTGAAATTTGCCGCTGATTTGCATAAACGGCAAAGATTGTGGTAATAGTTTTATGGCTGTCGTAAATCCTAATAGCAGTCAGTGTGCTTTATGAGGTTATAGTGTACTTTTGTAACATGGGAGGTGATAGATTGCTTATTTGGGGAATTGCCTGACACTCATTTTACCATATGGGTCATGAGAGCTCGGTGGGTAGCACTGTCACCTCACAGCAAGAAGGTCCTGGGTTTGATCCCCATGTGGGGCGGTCCGGGTCATTTCTGTGCGGAGTTTGCATGTTCTCCCCGTGTCTGTGTGGGTTTACTCCGGGAGCCCCGGTTTCCTCCCACAGTCAAAAAACGTGCAGTCAGGTTAATTGGAGACACTGAATTGCCCTATAGGTGAATGGGTGTGTGTATGTGTGTGTGTCTGCCCTGCGATGGACTGGCGCCCCATTTAGGGTGTTACTGTGTGCCTTGCGCCCATTGAAAAGCTGGGATAGGCTCCAGCACCACCACCCCCGCAACCCCAATTGAATAAGCGGTTAAGAAAGTGAGTGAGTGAGCATGTCCAGACACGATTGGCCATTAATTGTTTTCACTTTCAAATTCTACATAAATATGTCATTTTTATTAAAGTCGCTATCTTCCTTTCTAGCGTTTAAGCCTAACATCCCATATTTTATCCATCACAATAATTTGTTTGGCAAAACCTGTCGTCCAAATGACCGTCAAGTACTCAAAGAGGTCTCAAAGAGGTAGATGAGAAGGAGGAACAGAAGAAAAGAGAGAAGTTGACAGCCTAGAAGACGACAGGAGACAATAATAGGGATGAGAGAGACTGAGCTCGTGTTTCTGCAGCGCTGAGCCTGTTTTGCGCGGCTTTCCTTTCCTCTAATGATATTTTTGCTCAGACGTGCATAATAAATTAATCATCACAACTACACATAGGCAGGGGTTATGGACTGACCTATTTACACAGCCAATGGGGGAGGGTTGTTCCAGAGAAAGGAGAAGTCATGCACCAATCTCTAAATAAAACCCAGCATTTTCATTTTACATGAAGCCAATATAGAAAAAAAAAAACAGTTCAACAGCCAGCAAGAGGCTCATGGAATAGATTAGTGCAGCATTTGGATGGATGGATGGATAGAGAGATAAAGAGATAGATAAAGAGATAGGTAGACAGACAGACAGACAGACAGACAGATAGATAGATAGATAGATAGATAAAGGTTAGTCTATGTTTACATGGATAACCCTGTGTTTACACTAGCCAACGCCAAGTCACTGGCATTGCTCATAGTTTGTCTCTTGTACGCTTGTCAATAGTCGACTATTTGAAATGAATAGTCAACCTTACCTCTGTCACTTCAATCTTAACTAGGGTTGAAAGGTAAGTGAAGCATCCAAGACATTAAATTTAATAGACAAATATGTAAAATGATGCAGTTAGCTAAGGCGGCACAGGGACTAAGCAGGCAGAGTCACCTCCGGAAATTTTTCTTTGTGTGTTTGCATATAAGGGCGACACGGTGGCTAGCACTGTCGCCTCACAGCAAGAAGGTCCGGGTCCTCTTTGTGTGTGGAGTTTGCATGTTCTCCCCGTGTCTGCGTGGGTTTCCTCCCACAGGCTAAATACATGCAGTCAGGTTAATCGGAGACACTGAATTGCCCTATAGTTGAACGGATGTGTGTATTTGTGCCCTGCGATGGACTACTACTTTAATTGTTTTTTTTTTTTTTATTCCTAACCAGAGAAACTATTTCCTCAATGGAACGTTTTAACAAAAGTGGCTAAAATGTCTATCCTTACTGACAGAACTACTCCAGAATTGTATATCTACAATTTTAAAGTCAGAAATATAATAAAACACCCATGCAATGCTACTAGCTGATTTAAATAATGAGAATCTGCCAAGTGCAAGCTGCTTCCCATAGAGAGGATGTCATGCCTGGCTTCATACTCTATCAACCCTGTACACCCAGCTATCACCCAGGTGCTCACCTGCTGAGTCTCATTGGACACCACTGTGTCCTTTTATATTGCGGATCCACAGGAAGCTACATCATGCTTATAAAGAGGGTTTAATGTTGCACACTATGCCCATGTGCCCTGCAGAGGCATGAATTATTCAAAAGGTATGATGGAGCGCAGGGTTCAGGAGAGACGGCTACAGCTTCCACAGCTTGTGCTACACAGCTTTAGACAGCACTGGCATAACAGTCGGGACAAACAAATCTTCATGTTCACATTAGATGAGTCTCCTCAAGATGAAATATAGAGAGAGAGGCTGCACAGGGCTACTTTTTTATTTGTGTAATTATTTATCCTGACCATTGTTTTTTATTTTGTTTTCATCAACTGCTTTATTCTGTTTAGGGTCATTTCATGGGGAAATGCAGAAATACAATGAACAGGGTGCCAATCCATTACAGAGCCTCAGCTTTAGACCACCCCCTCAAAAAAAAGACATATCTGTGTACACACCCAGCCAGCCAATAACAAAGCTGAAATTTAAACCCATAGCATAAAAGACCACTTTAGGACCAGAACACAAAAAGTGACTCATGTTTATTTTATCAACCAATTATACTTGTTAGGGTTGCGGTTGAAAAGGGATGGGTAGAGGTTTTCTTAAAACTGGTGTGTGAATAGCTTACAGTTAAATAACAATGTTGACAATGTAAAATTGCAGTGTCTTAGTTGCAGGGACATAGTTGCTCATGCTTGTTTCAGCAAGACAATGTCAAACCACACTGTACACTTTTCCTGTCTTCACCAACTAGATATATATGGGTCTCCACTACTATCACCGATCAATTATATATGGGTCATCGCTATGCAGCATTCCTCCAACCATACATGATTCAGCACTAGTACCAGTACTAGCATGGCTGTTCTAAGTGACATGCATATACACACAGCCCTATCCCAGAGGTGGTTTTAATGTTATGGCTGATCAGTTCAGCTTTCCTGAGCTGGCTTGGTGGGTACATAAGGTGTGCGATAAGCTGTCTGCACATATATCCCTTGTTGCTGTCATGGGTAAAAGTACCATGGGTAAAATTGTCTTCCCTGGTTCGGATGGGATCTTCTAGCAGGACAATGAGACATGTCACACGGCTAGAAATGTCCGACTTTGGTTGAAGAGCATGACCAAGACTTTCAAGTACCACCCTGGCCCCCTAATCCCCCAGACTTGAACCCAATTGAGCATCTGTGGGACCAACTCGATCATCAGGTTTGCTCTATGGATCCTCCCCAACACACCCTCCAGCAGCTGTGGGATGCACTGCAGTCAGCATGGCTCCAGATACCTGTGACAACCTACCAGGACCTTACTGAGTCACTTCCAGCTCGTCGAGCTACTGGATATTAGCTGGTGGTCATAATAATGTGATTTGACTGTGTAAATACACAGAATGCTTCCTCTGATGGTACCTGCCTAAACATTTTTTACCAGTGAATCACCAGTCTGTCCAAATTGTGAAGTGCCTTGGCTCAGTCCAGGTTATTAATAAGGTTTAAGCTTTTTGAGCTTTGCTTTATAGGTTTCACCTTACCCTCTCACTAGGCATCAGAACCGTTTTCTTTCATACTTGCTTTTCTCTCTAGACCACTTTGGCTTTCATTTTATTTTCCTACCTCAGTATCAGATTGAGTTAGGAATTCTTATATTTATTTATATTTTCATCCGCTACACTCGGTTTTATTCATCTCATATTTCCCAACTTGTGGTTGATTTTTTCCCCCTCTTTCCTGCTCTCAATGTCTCGTTTTCTCGTCTTCTTTTCCTTTTACTTCATTTTGCACTGTAGAAGAAGCAATTGCCTATTCAGAGGAGCGTGAACAAATGACTGCCACTCTAGCCAGACCTTCAAGAAGCAGCTGTTCTAGCTCATTCTTTTTGTTTTGGTCTCTTTTCTTTTCTTGGCAAATTAAAAGGGGGGCAAAGTCCCTCCTGCCACATTAAGCCACAACATTTGAACCCCTGTTGTAAAGGCAGAAGTACTAGTATGGCATCCACTTACACAAACCTACTTTTCTCACTAAGCATGACTGCCAGCTGTGTGAAGAAGGGCAAGAAACTCTAGCTGTGTGAGGCACTCATTTTTTTCCCATGTTTCTCACATTCTCTCAAAACATTGTCGCTTGCAGAGAATGGGGGTGCAACTGTGTGCCAAGTTGAACAACTGAGCATATGTTTGCTTGGCCTCAAGCAAACTTAATGAATGAATGATTAAATGCATTTATTTGTGATATATACATATGTACAGTACAATGGTTTTCTTTTTTGCATATGCCAGCTTGTTTGGAAGCTGGGGTCTGAGCACAGGGTCAGCCATTGTATGGCACCCATGAAGCAGACAGGGTTAGGGGCCTTGCTCAAGGGCCCAACAGTGGATGCATTGCAATCTTACGGATTGATAGCCCACAGCTCTACCCACTAGGCTACCACTGTCCCTGCAGTAAGGTTTGACTACCAAACCATGTAATTTTAAGTTTGGTGGAAGGCCCCTAGCGGTTAAGAAAGTGAAGTAAGTATATAGTATTATATTGCATATATTATATTATGTTGTATATATTATTATATATAACATACATTTTTCATGCCCTACGCTATGCACATCTATGTATAATGTGCATATTACCTGAAAGGAATGAACCTAGTATGATAATTATAATATGCATCCTATATGCATCTCAGAGTTCATGTCTATGCGTGTTGTGATGTCTGATCTGTCTCTGCAGCTGTATGATAATTGTGGCACTATTCAATGTTTAGATGCAAACTGTGACAATGCTATGTATTGTAGCTTTATCTGCACCAATGACATCAAGAGAAATTCTGATACACTGATACATCTCTGATCACATACAATATTGGTAAATAAAGTGTGGTCTGATTGGGAATCTAATAACAGACTTTCCTAAACGAAGGACAGAAAAATAATTACTGTTAGCAGTGCTTAACTAAAGCTGAAGAAATGCAACACACTTGATGAAGGTAGTAATCATCTAATTTCAGGAGGATCTGAGAAAATCCTTTGTATTTTATTGCTTAGTCAAAACCACGCCAGCCTGTAGATCTGATTACTTTCCCACAGTAAAGTTGTACAGCCCATATATCACACTCTTCTCTTCCTTAATTATAGCTTTTCTTGGTCATATAATGAAGGTGTTCACTTCAAGAGTTAACCACAACTGGTCACCACAGCAGCACTGCATCATTCACATGAATTATTTTTTCAGAGCTGTTTCTAATGTGGGATAAGAGATGGATGTAAACTGTGCAGTGTAAGCTGTTCCATGAAATCCTATAGTAATTAGCTGATTTAAGTCATTTAAATGCAAGTCAAAGCAGTCAAAACACATCTAACACAAAGGTCATTTTAGCATATAAAAGCACAAATGAAAGTCTGTTAGGGGGCAGAGAAGCTCAGCTTTTAAGGTTCTGTAGGTTCTCTAATAATAGAAAGGTCACTGGTTTAAGCCCCAGCATCAACTAACTGGCTCTGATGGCCCTTGAGCAAGGCCTTTAACCTTCATTGCTTGTTTGAATAAACCCTAATTTAAATTATAACCATGTTTAATGCTGCTCTAGATAAAAGGGTAACATTTATTTTAGAATGCACTGTATTAATGCATGTCATTGCACAACTGTGCTTGTAGATGCACTCATTTTCTACTGGTTTCTACTAGGTTTAGGAGTATGGTTTGTCTTTCCACATATATTTTGAGGGGGATTTTAGTCAGAAGATATCTAGTCGATATCTAGTTAAGATCTGGGTTCTGTGCAGGCCGCTGTACACCATACTCGTCAAGCAATGCTTTTATGTACTGGTGCTTTCCCAAACTGTTGCCACAAAGTCTGTTTCATATTATTGATTTTATACACCTGTTTGCAATGGTAAAGCTGAAACACCTATGCATAAGAATTAGAAACACAAGTTTGTTTATGTAATGTAAATGCATGGTTTATATTGTACAATCCTAAGAATTTGTTTTTTATTCATACATTTTATAGATTAATGTTGTAGATACCCAAATAATTGAACACTGTTCTGTAATGGTCCATAACAGGACCATTACAGAGCAGGTATTATTTAGGTGGTGGATCATTCTCAGCACTGCAGTGACACTGACATGGTGGTGGTGTGTTAGTGTGTGTTGTGCTGGTATGAGTGGATCACAACAGCGCTGCTGGAGTTTTTAAATACCGTGTCCACTCACTGTCCACTCTATTAGACACTCCTACCTAATTGGTCCACCTTGTAGATGTAAAGTCAGAGACGATCGCTCATCTATTGCTGCTGTTGGTCATCTTCTAGACCTTCATCAGTGGTCAAAGGACAGGACATACAGTGAGGTGTTTAAAAACTGTGTCTTATCCACTCATACCAGCACAACACACACTAACAAACCACCACCATGTCAGTGTCACTGCAGTGCTGAGAATCATCCACCTAAATAATACCTGCTCTGTAATGGTCCTGTGAGGGTCCTGACCATTGAAGAACAGGGTGAAAGCAGGCTAAAAAAGTATGTAAAGAAACAGATTGACTACAGTCAGTAATTGTAGAACTACAAAGTGCTTCTATATGGTAAGTGGAGCTGATAAAATAAACAGTGAGGGTATATAAATATTGTCTGTTGTATTCCTATGCCATACAGGATGCACAGTCTGTGTACTTTACTACAACCATTTCCTAATAATAAAGCAAACTTTTAATCTAAACAGACAGCACAGCTGTTGTTTCATAGCAACAGCTACCTGATGGTAAAAACACAATTTCCATACGGTTAAATAGGTTTGAGATCTATGGCACGGAGGAAAGGAGCAAGGTACAACCTACAGCACAATATTAAAAATAGGCTTACTTCAATACACTAGTGTACCTTTTATACCCTTCCTCCTGGGTAGAAGCAAAGCCATTAGCTCTAATGTAAAACCTAATGCTCATATTTTTAATTAATATAGCTGCCAATTCCTTACGCATCTGTTTAATCTGACTGTAAGGGATTAAAGGTGCTGTTAAGAGCACTGCCTATTTTAATAAGTAATGTTTCATTAAGTAGAATGTTGCTCTCTGGAGTAAGAGATTAGCCTGTCAATTTTAAAATGAGTTTGTTTCTGTTTTAGTTCGATTCCAAGGTTATTTCCACCCACCTTTAAGCCAAAATCCCCCATGTTCACCCACACACCTCTCCTGATAGATTTTAAACCTAAAAAGGAGGCTCTGACGAGGTCAGATCTGAAAATCTTTGAATAAGTACTCAGATTTTAAAAGCCCCCTGAAGGAAAAGAAGACTGAATGTGAGTCTCTGCATGTGCATCATGCAGCATAAGCCAGACTTGATTGAACTTGATTGATTGGACTAATTAAAACATTCGAACACAGATCACGGTAAGCTGCAGGAAGGCTGGCGCTGGGGACCTTTTACTAGAGTACTACACTTCTAAAAGGTCCGAAAGGTAAACGTGTGACTGAAATGACAACAAAAAGAATCAGTGGTCACATGAACACTGTGCAGTGTTAAACCTACATGATCCTGTGGTAATTAGTTCTTAAGAGTATTTTAGAGGTGACTCAAATACGTTAAACATTTTACAAAAGGTATTTTTAGCAAATAAAGTGGACAAAGAAATACAGAAAATAAAAGGCTGGCAGGGCTCAGTCATTAAACATACAGCACAGCACATCTTTTGTTAGATTTTGTCCATTAATTCTCAATTATCCTGTGTTCATATCAGTTAAAAGACTCATTTAAAACAGGTCGTGGTAGCTGGTATTGGGCCAAGACCAATTTCTTTATAGTGCTAAAGAAAAAAGGTTTAAAAAGGGTTTCTGTTCCAAAATTACCAGTAATCAGGCTGCAGAATGGAGTTTAGCAGCTCATCCACGTTAAGAGTTGTGTTGTCAATCCCTCTTGATTGACAATCACCTGCATCTCATTAATGTTAATTAATTCCAGGTGGAAGCTTTTCTATACATTATGGCTTCTCGCTTTCTTAGGCTGCGTCTGAAATCACATACTTAAACAGTACATACTAGATTCGAGGCAGTGCATACTGCTTGGCCGGTAAAGCAGTAAGCTCTTTCAGTACGCAAGTGTGCAGTATGCACGCAACCCCGGACGTACTACATTGGCCATCTTACCAACATCACATGATCTACACCCATCAGACATAAGATTAAAACCACCTCCTTGTTTCTACACTCACTGTCCATTTTATCAGCTCCACTTACCATATAGAAGCACTTTGTAGTTCTACAATTACTGACTGTAGTCCATCTGTTTCTCTGCATGCTTTGTTAGCCCCTTTTCATGCTGTTCTTCAATGGTCAGGACTCTCCCAGGACCACTACTGAGAAGGTATTATTTGGGCGGTGGATCATTCTCAGCACTGCAGTGACACTGACATGGTGGTGGTGTGTTAGTGTGTGTTGTGCTGGTATGAGTGGATAAGACACAGCAATGTAGCTGGAGTTTTTAAACACCTCACTGTCACTGCTGGACTGAGAATAGTCCACCAACCAAAATATCCAGCCAACAGCGCCTCATGGGCAGCGTCCTGTGACCACTGATGAAGGTCTAGAAGATGACCAACTCAAACAGCAGCAATAGATGTGCGATCGTCTCTGACTTTACATCTACAAGGTGGATTAACTAGGTAGGAGTGTCTAATAGAGTGGAGAGTGAGTGGACACAGTATTTAAAAACTCCAGCAGCGCTGCTGAGTCTGATCCACTCATACCAGCACAACACACACTAACACACCACCACCATGTCATTGTCACTGCAGTGCTGAGAATCATCCACCACCCAAATAATACCTGCTCTGTAGTGGTCCTGTGGGGGTGCTGATCATTGAGGAACAGGGTGAAAGCAGGCTAAAAAGATATGTAGAGAAACAGATGGACTACAGTCAGTAATTGTAGAACTACAAAGTGCTTCTATATGGTAAGTGGTATGAAAAAATTGACTTTATACTTGATAACTATGTTTCAACTGTATTTCTAGGAACACTCAATGCTTTTGTTCTCTTTGTGTGATCTTTTTATCTCTTTTCATGGAAGTTTTTGGACAACTCTTTGGACTAAGCTATATTTCTAACATGCACTCAGATGCCACAGACAGCAAACCCCTAGCCAATCCAGGTATTTGACATGTTTTTATTCAGTGCAACTAACGAAACCCTTAATTAGTTGCATCAGGTGTGCTTGAGAAAACACCTGCAAATGTGTGTTCCTATGAGGGATTTTATTCTGGCAGGTAAATAGTTCTGAGACTGCAGTACTAATTAAAAGTGGCATTTTGTGTTGAATTTGGAGACACCACTCGTTATATTATACTGTATATAGCTGTGTTAAGCTATTTGAAATGTTTGTGTTTGACTGGTTTATTGCAAAAAGCTGAAAGTTTGTAACGTTTGCTAATAAACTAATTTGCAATGGAGGTTAAATAACTTTAATTGCAATTGGGTGAAAATTGAAAAGGGAGCTATGATTATTATTATTCACCATCAGCATGTCAGGCTCCTCCACTAATGAAGATTATAGAGCAAAGTGTGAAACCCCTTTCAACAAAGCTTGGCAGTGGAGATATTTAATTACCAGGTTGTCAAGGGATGGATATATTCATTAAGTTTCAGGCTTGTACATGTCGTTGACGAGACTTTAATACCATAGTGAAGATTTGATAGATGACTAAGTCTTTCTTGTATTGATTTTGCAATATAGATTTTGAATCATGCCTTGTGAGTTAAATTACATTTGACTACATCTGGAATGACTGGATATTAAGTACGTAGAATTGCTTCTTTGTAAGCTGTGTATATCATACCATTCATTATATTGCCAAAAATAAATACAAAATTGCTCTGAACTATGTGAAGTGGTTAACCTAAATAGTTGACTGTGTTTATATAGATTAGTTCTTACATATTTTCCATTTAGACAAAGGACGTTCCAAATACTTTCCATAAACTGTCTGTGCTAATTGCCTGAACCTGAGTAAATGAGTCGCACATCTGATATCAGGCACCAACCTGTTTTGCTAGGACTTGGCAGTTTTTGCATGATGTCTTTATCATTTTTATTAGGGCTGGCTCGATACCACTTTTTTATGTCAGATACGATACCGATACTGCAAATTGTGTATCTGCCGATACCGATACCAATCCGATACCGTAATTTCTCCTCTCAAACAACGAAGCAGTAATAATAGACCACTGAAGTCGTGTCGTCATTTTGTAGTCCACGCCATGTTTTTATGCCCATATTTGGTAACCCGGGTCTAAGAGAAATTTTGAATGGGAAAAATGAATGGAGATTTTGAAAATTGCCTCTCTCGCATCATGTAGTCATAATAAATGTTCCAAACCTGTTACGTTTTGTTTTATGGAGATTCTTGTCTATTATCACTGGATCCTCTGAATTATGAAGTCGTTAAAGAGTCGAAATATTAATATTGCTACATGTAAGCTAATGCTACCGTGCACTGAATTGACGTCACTAGACTGAAAGCCTCTTAAATTTTTATTTTACTTTTTTTTTATAAGCCTCTTAAATAACCGCACGAAGCAGCGCAATTCACCAGTGTAACAGTGCAGTAATATTCACAAGTTTTACTTTATATTTTTAGTAGCTAGCTACATTAAAGTAGAAAGCAAGGATGGTTGGGTGTTACGCCTTTGGTTGCACTCACCAGACGCGGGCTGCTCATTCCATCGATTCGATTGGTGTAGTTCAGTGACGTCTAATTAATGCGCAGTAGCATTAGCTTTTGTGTAGCATTATTAGTATTACGACCCTTTAACAACCTCGTAATTTATAGGATCCAGTGATGTACAGGAGAAAATATTACATAGGACAAAATGTAGAGGGTTCTAAACATGTTTATTTAGCACAGGATGCGTTAGAGCCGATTTTTTGAAAACCCCATTCATTTTTGCCATTGAAAATCGGGGCTTAGACCCGGGTCTCCAAATATGTGCATAACGAGGACTACAGAATGACGCACGACTTCAGTGGTCTATACATGTCTCAATGCACCATGGTTAAACTAGCTATATAAATAACAATGCTCAGACTGTAAAACAAATATTCTAAAAGGAATAAATACAGAACCTACAACATCACACTTATGCAATACTTTTACACAAAGAACTGTGAATGGAAATTTTATATTTTATTAGTTATTTGCATCAAACTTATACGTTTCTGCTTTCTTAGTTCAATTAGCAGAGGTAGAAGAGACTTTTGGAAGGTTACTTAGGGGCAGAGATATGTTGACCTTGGCATGGGCTTCTTGCTTCCATGGGAATGCATGGGTGTCGGTCGGGACTGTGTGTGCGGGGGTGCACGCAGGGTTTTAATACAGGTGCATTCTTGTGGAGGTACGCCATGTTTCTAACAAACTGACTATTCTTGTAGGATGATAAGCAAGTTTGATGTGGAAAGTTGACCTTGAGTTGGGTCGCTGAGAAGAGTTAGCCTGAAGGGGCAGTAAAGTGGGGTATAAATACTGCGATACTACAGACGGCATACGCCTCTCTCCTCTGTAAAGCTGTGTGAGCGTTTGCATTGAGATTGGTCCTCAGCTGAGTAATAAATTGATTATTTGCTTTTATCATTATCCCGGTTGTCTGTGTCAATCTTTAAGGGTTATTTTGAATTCCCACAACAGAACATTTAGCAGCTTTTTTGGCTTGTTTAACAGCACCGTCCAAACATTTAAAATACGTGACACATCTCGCTTTGCGGTGTGTCGTCCAAAGTGTCTACAATTGGAGGATGTGGATGTCAATCAAACGTGATGGACCAATTAGAATTGACTCAGAGTTTGGTTGAGATTTTCCTTTAAAGTTCTGTCATGCTTTAGATTATTAAACCCTGTTGGATTTTGAAGAGGACATCTGTGGCTAAATGGGAAACGATGTAGTTTGTTTTATTTCATAACACTAATGGAATAATCGTTGAGGATGTGAGATATCTCCAAGCCGGGACAAGATAGGTTTTCTTTATCTTTATAAATGCTAAAAGTTTAAGTAGATCAGTGTGTTTTAATTTCTGAATGGCCTTATTTACATGAAGTGTTATTTACATTAAGCAACATCCTTTTGATGTCCGATCCAGTGATTTGGGTCAATATTGGACCGATACCAATGCCAGTCCTAATTTTTACATAAACGATGTAAAGAGGCACAGTTTGTGTCCTGTCAACTGTGACTAAAGAACTCACTCTTTTTTTCTTTACTAGTTATAACTTTTGTTTGTTAAAAGTTAATTCATTCACATTACCCTCCAGGCCACCCAAGGCGGATGGAGGTTCCAGCTGAGACTGGTTCCTCTCAAGGTTTCTTCCTTGTAATTTTAAGAGAGTGCCTTGTCTTGCTCAGCAGGGTTTTTTATTTTTATTTGTTAAGAAAAGTGCTAAAAAGTGCAATTAGATTTGACTTGATTTGGCGTGTGGGCTAGTCTTATCACATGCCAAGGTTTTGACTCAGAAATTACACCTGAAGGTAGGGGCAAACCCTTAAGACAAGTATAATCTTGATGCTTCCATAATGCAGATTCAAGAATACTGGTATATCCTGGTTGTTTTATGAGGGTAAAGCTGTACAGAACTAGCTAGGCAGTTAAGTTTTTGGTCTTACACTAAGTAATTGAAGGAAGTTGTAGCCTAGTGGTCAAGGTACTGTACTAGCAATCAGAAGGTTGCTGGTTTAAGCCCCACCACTGCCAGGTTGTCACTGTTGGGCCCATGAGCAAAGCCCTTAACCCTTAATTACTCAGACTGTATACTGTCACAGTACTGTAAGGCACTTTGGATAAAGGTGTCTGCTAAATGCTGCAAATCTAAATGTAATTGGTTATTTGACCTAGAGTAATTGTAATAGTTTCAAAATCTGTTTAGATATATGGTTAGGTTTCTTAAAAGACCTTCTTGTGAACCCAGTACAGATAAAAGAACACCAGTGAGGAAGCTGACCCAGAGAGAGATGAATGACTAAACTTTTAGGATGTTTAAGAGAACTGCAAAACTAGCTTTGGAAAGTTATCTTCCCAGAGATCTCTGGGTCACTCTCAAACCTTCTGTAAACAATACCTGTTCCTCCCACATGTTGAGAAGGTTAGAAAGGCAGGGGAAGCATGGTGAAGCCTTTATGCTGACAGTTTATAAAGAGCCGGGTGGTGTTGTGTTTGCAGCTTTTACAACTTTACAAGCTCACATGCATTTCTACGGACGAGACTGATTCTTCTCTCAAGAGTAAACTTGGCATGGGTGTGTGTACAAGTGTGTGTGAGAGAGAGAGAAAGAGAGAGAGAGAGAGAGACAGAGAGAACAGCTGTTGAATGGAAGAAAGTAGTAATCATTCTGCACACTTAAGTACTGATGGAAGACTCGTTCACATCTCATACGGTCCTGATGGTTCTTTCACACAGCCCTGATTAAAAGTTGCTGATGGTTTAATTGTAGCTGCATTGCTGATGTTCAGTTCTCTCGAGTGCGTAGAGTCTTTGATACTCACTCCCACTGCTACCAGCATCCAATCAGAACTGATATCAGGATAAAATTACTCTGATAGGTTTTGACATGCACATTATACATGCTGCAAAACACCTTGGTGCTGGCTGGGTAATTGTTTTCCTACAGAGAGGGAAAACAGATTTACCACCTTGCCGCTGTTTGGATAGCTCGCCTCATGACCTTTTCAAAGCGCCGTCAATGAGACAAATTGTTTATTCGACATAATTAATAGCCACGCACAGTCATGGAGAGGAACGACTTCTTACTAATTCTCGGCATCAGAGCTGCTTAATTCCTATTTGAAAGAGTGCCATAACGTTGCGGAGAAAATACAGCATGGCAGCTAGTGAGCAGTAGAACGGGGATACCAGGTTTTATAAAACACTCGCCAGACAAAGCCAGACAGATTTAGACAAAAACAAAGGGTACAGAATTAAAAATCCTAATTCTCTAATCAATCATCTTGGCTTTGTAACTCTTGCATGAAATTATATTCAATCTTTCATTGATAAAACAATAAAAATTGCTGCCATTATAGCACGCTCTCACAGTCCTGCCAGAATCAGACCTTCACTATTGAAAAAGTAAACTGACCACAGATTAAGTAAAAAACGTGCAATTCCGCTGCTTCAACACCAGATGTCACCAAATCCTATTTGCATAGGACTATTGGTCTGGTGGCATCTGACAGTAAAGCAAACGTTTGATTGACATCCACATCCTCCAATTGTAGACACTTTGGACGACACACCATAAAGCGAGATGTGTCATGTGAACAACAGCTCGAAACCAAAAATGCTGCTAAATTTTCTGTGTGTAAAAGTTAAAATAAAAACAGCAGTTTTGCATAAGTGTGATGTTGTAGGTTCTGTATTTATTCCTTTACAATATTTGTTTCACAGTCTGAGCATTGTTATTTAGATAGCTAGTTTAACGGTGGTGCATTTAGACATGTATTATTACTGCTTAGTTGTTTGAGAGGAGAAACGACGGTATCGGATTGGTATCGGTATCGGCAGATACTCAATTTGCAGTATCGGTATCGGACATAAAAAAGTGGTATTGAGCCAACCCCAATGATTACATATCAACTTTTGTTTAAATCTGCTGCATCTATGAAGAGAAATTAGTACCAAATTAAAATGGAATCACTACAGAGGAAAAATGTGAAATGCAATACAGGCGTAATTGATTTTCCATAGAAACATGAAAAATGTGTCAGAATAAAAATTAGAAGATTCATTGCATTCATTTAATATCACTCATTGTATTAGATTTGCATTTAATAGAATGGAACACTAAATTCTAGTTAGAATTGAATACAAATCAGCTTGCAATGCAATTATTTCTCAGCTGTACTACTTTTCACTATGTGGTGCTTTGAATGTATCAAAACAAAACCAGTAAAATTATTGTATTTCAATTCAAGCAGTGCTGTATCCGTGCCACAGTGGGACAAAAAAAATCACTGTCCAATCATAATCCTGTACTGAATTTGGGGTGTGGCTGAGAACCAGACAGAAGCAATTGTGCCTAGCTGTAACTGTCCTTTCGGACAGGGCAAAAGAAGAAAAAAAAAAACAATTGCATGGTTTAATTGCAGACGCATACATGCACTCAAGTAAAGTGCCTTTATTTATCATTACATCAATCAGCCATAACATTAAAACCACCTTCTGTTTCTACACTCACTGTCCATTTTATCAGCTCCACTTTCCATATAGAAGCACTTTGTAGTTCTACAATTACTGACTGTAGTCCATCTGTTTCTCTGCATGCTTTGTTATTTGCTGCATTAATTGGGTGGTGGATCATTCTCATCACTGCAGTGACACTGACAAGGTGGTGTGTTGTGCTGGTATGAGTGGATAAGACAGCAATGCTGATGGAGTTTTTAAACACCTCACTGTCCCTGCTGGACTGAGAATAGTCCACCAATCAAAAATATCTAGCCAACGGCACCCCGTGGGCAGCGTCCTGTAACCACTGATAAAGGTCTAGAAGATGACCAACTCAAACAGCAGCAATAGATGAGCGATCGTGTCTGACTTTACATCTACAAGGTGGACCAACTAACTAGGAGTGTCTAATAGAGTGGACAGTGATTGGACACGGTATTTAAAAACTCCAGCAGTGCTGCTGTGTCTGATCCACTCATACCAGCACAACACACACTAACACACCACCACCATGTCATTGTCACTGCAGTGCTGAGAATGATCCACCACCTAAATAATACCTGCTCTGTGGTGGTCCTGTGGGGGTCCTGACCGTTAAAGAACAGGGTGAAAGCAGGCTAAAAAGTATGAAAAGGAATAGATGGACTACAGTCAGTAGTTGTAGAACTACAAAGTGCTTCTATATGGTAAAGGAGCTGATAAAATGGACAGTGAGTGTAGAAACAAGGAGGTGGTTGATCGGTGTATATACAGGTCCTTCTCAAAAAATTAGCATATTGTGATAAAGTTCATTATTTTCCATAATGTAATGATAAAAATTTAACTTTCATATATTTTAGATTCATTGCACACCAACTGAAATATTTCAGGTCTTTTATTGTTTTAATACTGATGATTTTGGCATACAGCTCATGAAAACCCAAAATTCCTATCTCAAAAAATTAGCATATCCTGAAAAGGTTCTCTAAACGAGCTATTAACCTAATCATCTGAATCAACGAATTAACTCTAAACACCTGCAAAAGATTCCTGAGGTTTTTAAAATCTCCCAGCCTGGTTCATTACTCAAAACTGCAATCATGGGTAAGACTGCCGACCTGACTGCTGTCCAGAAGGCCATCATTGACACCCTCAAGCAAGAGGGTAAGACACAGAAAGAAATTTCTGAACGAATAGGCTGTTCCCAGAGTGCTGTATCAAGGCACCTCAGTTGTAAGTCTGTGGGAAGGAAAAGGTGGTAGCAGAAAACGCTGCACAACGAGAGGAGGTGACCGGACCCTGAGGAAGATTGTGGAGAAGGGCCGATTCCAGACCTTGGGGGACCTGCGGAAGCAGTGGATTGAGTCTGGAGTAGAAACATCCAGAGCCACCGTGCACAGGCATGTGCAGGAAATGGGCTACAGGTGCCGCATTCCCGAGGTCAAGCCACTTTTGAACCAGAAACAGCAGCACTGGACTGTTGCTCAGTGGTCCAAAGTACTGTTTTCGGATGAAAGCAAATTTTGCATGTCATTCGGAAATCAAGGTGCCAGAGTCTGGAGGAAGACTGGGGAGAAGGAAATGCCAAAATGCCTGAAGTCCAGTGTCAAGTACCCACAGTCAGTGATGGTCTGGGGTGCCATGTCAGCTGCTGGTGTTGGTCCACTGTGTTTTATCAAGGGCAGGGTCAATGCAGCTAGCTATCAGGAGATTTTGGAGCACTTCATGCTTCCATCTGCTGAAAAGCTTTATGGAGATGAAGATTTCATTTTTCAAGCACGACCTGGCACCTACTCACAGTGCCAAAACCACTGGTGAATGGTTTACTGACCATGGTATTACTGTGCTCAATTGGCCTGCCAACTCTCCTGACCTGAACCCCATAGAGAATCTGTGGGATATTGTGAAGAGAAAGTTGAGAGACACAAGACCCAACACTCTGGATGAGCTTAAGGCCGCTATCGAAGCATCCTGGGCCTCCATAACACCTCAGCAGTGCCACAGGCTGATTGCCTCCATGCCACGCCGCATTGAAGCAGTCATTTCTGCAAAAGGATTCCCGACCAAGTATTGAGTGCATAACTGAACATAATTATTTGAAGGTTGACTTTTTTTGTATTAAAAACACTTTTCTTTTATTGGTCGGATGAAATATGCTAATTTTTTGAGATAGGAATTTTGGGTTTTCATGAGCTGTATGCCAAAATCATCAGTATTAAAACAATAAAAGACCTGAAATATTTCAGTTGGTGTGCAATGAATCTAAAATATATGAAAGTTTAATTTTTATCATTACATTATGGAAAATAATGAACTTTATCACAATATGCTAATTTTTTGAGAAGGACCTGTACATACAGTGTATCACAAAAGTGAGTACACCCCTCACATTTCTGCAGATATTTAAGTATATCTTTTCATGGGACAACACTGACAAAATGACACTTTGACACAATGAAAAGTAGTCTGTGTGCAGCTTATATAACAGTGTAAATTTATTCTTCCCTCAAAATAACTCAATATACAGCCATTAATGTCTAAACCACTGGCAACAAAAGTGAGTACACCCCTTAGTGAAAGTTCCTGAAGTGTCAATATTTTGTGTGGCCACCATTATTTCCCAGAACTGCCTTAACTCTCCTGGGCATGGAGTTTACCAGAGCTTCACAGGTTGCCACTGGAATGCTTTTCCACTCCTCCATGACGACATCACGGAGCTGGCGGATATTCGAGACTTTGCGCTCCTCCACCTTCCGCTTGAGGATGCCCCAAAGATGTTCTATTGGGTTTAGGTCTGGAGACATGCTTGGCCAGTCCATCACCTTTACCCTCAGCCTCTTCAATAAAGCAGTGGTCGTCTTAGAGGTGTGTTTGGGGTCATTATCATGCTGGAACACTGCCCTGCGACCCAGTTTCCGGAGGGAGGGGATCATGCTCTGCTTCAGTATTTCACAGTACATATTGGAGTTCATGTGTCCCTCAATGAAATGTAACTCCCCAACACCTGCTGCACTCATGCAGCCCCAGACCATGGCATTCCCACCACCATGCTTGACTGTAGGCATGACACACTTATCTTTGTACTTCTCACCTGATTGCCGCCACACATGCTTGAGACCATCTGAACCAAATAAATTAATCTTGGTCTCATCAGACCATAGGACATGGTTCCAGTAATCCATGTCCTTTGTTGACATGTCTTCAGCATACTGTTTGCGGGCTTTCTTGTGTAGAGACTTCAGAAGAGGCTTCCTTCTGGGGTGACAGCCATGCAGACTAATTTGATGTAGTGTGCGGCGTATGGTCTGAGCACTGACAGGCTGACCCCCCACCTTTTCAATCTCTGCAGCAATGCTGACAGCACTCCTGCACCTATCTTTCAAAGACAGCAGTTGGATGTGACGCTGAGCACGTGCACTCAGCTTCTTTGGACGACCAACGCGAGGTCTGTTCTGAGTGGACCCTGCTCTTTTAAAACGCTGGATGATCTTGGCCACTGTGCTGCAGCTCAGTTTCAGGGTGTTGGCAATCTTCTTGTAGCCTTGGCCATCTTCATGTAGCGCAACAATTCGTCTTTTAAGATCCTCAGAGAGTTCTTTGCCATGAGGTGCCATGTTGGAACTTTCAGTGACCAGTATGAGAGAGTGTGAGAGCTGTACTACTAAATTGAACACACCTGCTCCCTATGCACACCTGAGACCTAGTAACACTAACAAATCACATGACATTTTGGAGGGAAAATGACAAGCAGTGCTCAATTTGGACATTTAGGGGTGTAGTCTCTTAGGGGTGTACTCACTTTTGTTGCCGGTGGTTTAGACATTAATGGCTGTATATTGAGTTATTTTGAGGGAAGAATAAATTTACACTGTTATATAAGCTGCACACAGACTACTTTTCATTGTGTCAAAGTGTCATTTTGTCAGTGTTGTTCCATGAAAAGATATACTTAAATATCTGCAGAAATGTGAGGGGTGTACTCACTTTTGTGATACACTGTATATACATGTAAAGTACAATGAAATTCTTTTTCCACGTGTCCCAGCTTGTTTTTGGAAGCTGGGTTCAGAGCTCAGGATCAGCTATTGTACGTTACCCCTGGAGCAGAGAGGGTTAAGGGCCTTGCTCATGGGCCCAACAGTGGCTGCATAGCAGAGCCTGGATTTGAACCAGCAATCTTCCAATTGATAGCCCAAAGTTCTACCCTCTGTTCCTCTTTAAGACAATGTTGGACAGGTCCTCACAGTGAAACAGCAAAAGAACCGGGTCCTCATTACAGCTGAACTTTGATTGCACTTTGGTTTTAATAATCAGTGATCGATTAGAATTATCTCTGTACAGCCCCACTAACCACACCCCAAATTCAGTAAAGAATTATGACTATACAGTGATTTATTTTCTTTGTGGCATGAGTACATCACTGCTTGGACCGAATTACAAAGCTGCACAGTGAAATGCAGTCCAGCTGTGAGTTGATTGCATGTCAAGCTGATTTGTATTTATTTCTGACATGAATTTAAACGCAAACCTACATGTATTGTTTTTTCTGTTAAGAGGTTGAGCGACATTAAATCACTGTAAAGGATCTTTTCATTTTGACACATATTGCGCATGTTACTATGGAAAATAAATGAGGTGTATATTGCATTTCACATTTATTAGTGATTACGATTGAATTTGGCACTAATCCCTCTCCACTTGCATCAGTCTACAAAGATGAGTTTGACTTTATTGTGCTTTTAAATTTAACTTTAATACTGCTCTTTTGAAAGTAGTTTATATTAGGTAAGCAAGCTGACTGACTTGGTAACAACTCAGTGGAATGATCCATTTAAGGAGTAAACTGTGGCATAGCCAGGCAATCTATCATCCCTCCAAAAAAAAAAAAAACCGAGTCAAATTGATTCTTGGATTATTTTTAGAGACCGAAGGGAAGAAATAATGTGCTTGTGCAGCTTTAATGAACCATACAAATAAAAGGCAAATATTTCTCAGGAAGTGTCATTCATGGTACTTAATTTTGATTCGAGATGCCTGATTTTTTCCTCTTTCTAAATCTCAGCACTGTGAGGCTGGGTAATTGTCCATGTTTGAGTTTGGCAGCACAGAAACTTACAGCCCATAAAATATATTTGCTATCAAAAGCAACAGCAAACACTGAATAAACACCCTCTGACCCAAACTTGAGCAAAACTGCTCAATGAACTTCTACCATTTAGATGTCCTCACTTTCCATCTCATTAGTGCCAACCTGTATAAGTTACTGTATAAGTGCTAATGCTGTATACAAATGAACAGTTAGTGATGCCATACACACACACACACACACACTGATCAGCCATAACCACCTCCTGGTTTCTACACTCACCATCCATTTTATCAGCTCCACTTACCATATAAAAACACTTTGTAGTTCAACAATTACTGACTGTAGTCCATCTGTTTCTCTACATACTTTTTTTAACCTGCCATTCAATGGTCAGGACCCCACAGGACCACCACAGAGCAGGTATTATTTAGGTGGTGGATGATTCTCAGCAATGCACTGACACTGACATGGTGGTGGTGTGTTAGTGTGTGTTGTGCTGGTATGAGTGGATCAGACACAGCAGCACTGCTGGAGTTTTTAAATACCGTGTCCACTCACTGTCCACTCTAATAGACACTCCTACCTAGTTGGTCCACCTTGTAGATGTAAAGTCAGAGACGATCGCTCATCTATTGCTGCTGTTTGAGTTGGTCATCTTCTAGACCTTCATCAGTGGTTACAGGGGTGCCGTTGGCTGGATATTTTTGGTTGGTGGACTATTCTCAGTCCAGCAGTGACAGTGAGGTGTTTAAAAACTCCAGCAGCGCTCCTGTGTCTTATCCACTCATACCAGCACAACACACACTAACACACCACCACCATGTCAGTGTCACTGCAGTGCTGAGAATGATTCACCACCCAAATAATACCTACTCTGTAGTGGTCCTGACCATTGAAGAAGGGTGAAAGGGGGCTAACAAAGCATGCAGAGAAACAGATGGACTACAGTCTGTAATTGTAGAACTACAAAGTGCTTCTATATGGTACGTGGAGCTGATAAAATGGACAGTGACAGTGGGTTTTAATGTTATGGCTGATCGATGTACTGTACATTATAAATATATAGTATAAATTTTGCATTTTGACACCACACACAGAATTTCGCCTCCAAGAAAAACAACAGATTGACTGCAATCACAGCAGGATACGTTACAATGGGCCCTTTAAGGGCCACCATAATGCAGATGTGGCCCTCTGTGAAAATGAGTTTGACACCCCTGTTGTATACAAATGAACAGTTAGTGCTTAGAATCATCAGTAAGAAAGATGACACACACACACACACACACACACACACACACACACACAATGCAGCTTAAAAAGAACCACAGAAATTATACAGCAAGCACAACATCTGCAATGATGAAACAAGATTCCATGCAGCGAGAATGCGCACCAAACCAAGCATCATGCACCCGCAAAAGGCGTCATAAAAGCAAAGCTCCAGCTGGGTCCCCATACACTGCAGAAAAAGCCAAACTGATATCATATATCTAAAAACAATGAATTTGATTACCAAAATCTTGTTAAACACACAGGGAAAAACATTCATTTAGTATAGAACATCAGGCTACATTCAGCAAAGCAAGTTCTGTGTTTGTTTAAAGTTTATTCTGCTTTTTACAGAACCAGCAGGGTGAAAGAGGAGGAGATGTTCACCTGCATGAGGCGAAAGCTACCTAAGAAGAATGTGACTGCAATGCAGAACGTCTGTAATCTAAAAACCCCTGCAGATCGCTGATGTGTTTTTCAGGCTGGATAACAAGAGGCTTTCTTCTTTTTAACACCGTGTTTATCTGTACGTGCAGGTCTTATGGGTCAACAATGTGACTCCTATTTTTGTGTCTATTGGTATTGTTTTTTTAAATAATTATATACAGTATATATGTGTGTGTGTGTGTGTGTATATATGTATGTATGTATGTATGTATGTATGTATGTTAAGGCTACAACTATTAATAAAATTGTTATTTTTAGTAAGTGTTGGACTAGTCCCTGTGGTATAACCATATAATAAAGTATAATAATGAGGTATAACCGTATAATAAAGTATAATAAAGGTTCATGTAAGCGTCTATAGGGAATACAATAAAATGCAACTTGACATGACATGATATAATATAGGACATTATAAAAGAACTTTTATATACTAATTACTTTATTCTAATCAGGATAGCAGTGGGTCTAGAGCCTATCATAATAACGTCAATACCCTGCTGTGCCAGGAGATAGACTATTATAATAATATTCTATATACTTTTTCTATATTTTATGTATTTTATTCTAATATTTTTTTTTTTTTTAAGTACTTAATTTTTGAAATATTAAAACTTAAAAACATAAAAAAATAAATATTATACTGGCCCTTAAACACTGTCTATCCTCTCCTAAAGTACTGCAAAAGTTAAGAAATAGAAATAAAAATAACAGTTCAGATAGAGGAACGCATCCAGCAAACAGTAGTGGTGGTAAATTCCCTTCATTTTATGGACTCGGGTTAATCTGAGTCACTCAGTAATATGATCCGGTTCACTTGAGTCATCTTGATTGCGATTGATTTACTGCATGAAAATGCATCCAAATTTTACTCATCTTCTGTAAATAAATCCTTCTCTCTTAATTCTCTTTGTACCTCACACTGGGGGGATAGGGACAAGGAGGGGGGAGGGGGTGGACTCACCTAACATTTAGATGGGTATATTAATGGATTAATATTAATGGGAATATTAATGGATTAATGGTCAACAACAAATTGCCATGGTAACTTGACCCAGTCAGGCAGCCACAGTGGCACCAAAACAAACAGTCAATAAATTATCATGGGGGAAGGACTATGATACTCCTTAAGTGGTACAGTCCTAAAGTAGCCTGTAAGCATTTGCATTTTAATAATAATATAACTATATTTTGTTGTTGTTTTGCTTACAAAATAAATATGCTGCATTACTAATCTATACCACTACTACTGATAATAGTAATAATAATAATAAGAAGAAGAATAGCGGTGTTTCCAGTGAGCTGCTCACTCGTCTTGTGTACTTAGCAGCAGCCAATCAGAGGACTCATAGGATCCGGGTTAATTGAGACCTCGGACTTGTGATTCCTGATTCAGTACGAAGATTCGAATCATTAACCTGGGTGATTCAGGAACCAGCTCTAGCAAACAGCACAGTAAGAGGTTTTACGTACACTTGACAGCACATTTTATAAGCAAAATGCAAATCCTCCTTACAAATAATAGATTTATATCACACAAGCTCTGTTTACAGTACACTGTGCACATTTATATTTTATTTTCTTATACACGAACTCCTAAAGTAATCATTTTTGTTTACCTTATATTTAATCACTGAATATAGGAGCAGTGTAAACATGTCAGTATGCAAACCATCACCAATAACAATTCTATATTACACACAGGTGGCCTAAAACCCTCCAGTGACTGTAAAAAACCTGCAGCAAGATTTGTAGCAGCAGGCAATGAGGTTTCAGTTTGCACAGTAAGGCGCATATTAAACGCTGATGGTGGCCATGCCCGAACTCCAAGACGTACACCTCTACTGACCCAAAAGCACGAGAAACGTCAGCTCCAATATGCTCAAAACTATATAAATGAGGCACAGAAGTTTTGAAATTCTGTTCTGTAAAGCAGCAGAACTTTTCAGGCTTATGGATCAGCAGTATGTCTGGAGAAGAAAGAATAAAGCATGAAAGGAACACCCTGCCTATAGTGAAGCATGGCGGTGTCTGTGATGTTCTGGGGCTGCTTCTTCTGGCACTGGAAACCTGCAGCGTGTGGAGGGCAATTACTCAGGAACGCTGCCAGAAGCCGGTGTCTGGCATTGCTGGTCATAACAGCAAAGGGTTCTCTACTAATTATTAAAGACGCTTGTCATGAAGGGGTTGAATAATTCTGATTCTGCAGTAGTTGATTGGTTGTGTGGAGCTATTAAAATTCTTCTTGTTTGATTGGTTTATTACAAACAGCTAAAAGTGTGCAATGAGAGGTTAAAATAAATTTGATATATATATATATATATATATATATATATATATATATACAGTATATATATACAGCATATATATATATACAGTATATATATATATATTTATATCCCTCTTTTCTGTTTCCTTGTTGTCTTGCATTGTAGATGTTTGCACATTTTGCTATCTTTCCTAGTTCTGAGTTCATCTGTTTGATGAACAGTTTGTATTTGTATGCACTCTTTCCTAGTCCTAGTTCTTCCTTGTATGTTCCATGTTTTACTGATTATTTACTCTAAGTTATCTGTCAGTAGCATACCCTAGTTTTCCACTGTGTGTATTCCCAGTCTTTGTTCTCCCTTGCTTATTCTTTGTTTTGATGTTAGTTTCTGTTCGGATGTTCCATAATTGCTTTCCTGCTTCTTAATGTCAGTTTTATTTGATGTATTTGCATGTAGCACCTTAGTCACTATACTTAGTGATATACACCGATCAGCCATAACATTAAAACCTCCTCCTTGTTTCTACACTCACTGTCCATTTTATCAGCTCCACTTACCATATAGAAGCACTTTGTAGTTCTACAATTACTGACTGTAGTCCATCTGTTTCTGTACATGCTTTGTTAGCCTGCTTTCATGCTGTTCTTCAATGGTCAGGACTCTCCCAGGACCACTACAGGGTAGGTATAATTTGGGTGGTGGATCATTCTCAGCACTGCAGTGACACTGACATGGTGGTGGGTTAGTGTGTGTTGTGCTGGTATGAGTACTGCTGAACTGAGAATAGTCCACCAACCAAAAATATATCCAGCCAGCAGCGCCCCGTGGGCAGCGTGCTGTGACCACTAATAAAGGTCTAGAAGATGACCAACTCAAATAGCAGCAATAGATGAGCGATCGTCTCTGAGTTTACATCTACAAGGTGGACCAACTAGGTAGGAGTGTCTAATAGAGTGGACAGTGAGTGGACACGGTATTTAAAAAGTCCAGCAGCGCTGCTGTGTCTGATCCACTCATACCAGCACAACACACACTAACACACCACCACCATGTCAGTGTCACTGCAGTGCTGAGAATGATCCACCACCTAAATATTACCTGCTCTATGGGGGTCCTGACCATTGAAGAACAGGGTGAAAGCAGGCTAAAAAAGTATGTAGAAAAACAGATGGACTACAGTCAGTAATTGTAGAACAACAAAGTGCTCCTATATGGTAAGTGGAGCTGATAAAATGGACAGTGAGAGTAGAAACAAGGAGGTAGTTTTAATGTTATGGTTGATGGGTGTATTTAGAGCAGCGGCCCCCAACCTTTTTTGCACCATGGACCAGTTTTAAATAAGATATAATTTCACGGACCGGCGGATACGGGAGGTGTAAGTTCAAAGTCATAATGTATGTGAATTTAAAGGGAAAAAAAAGAAAACAACTAACTGATTCCCTCCACTGTACTTACCCTGCTTTAGGTGGGAATTTACAGGGTGAATAAAATATGACAATAACAAAAATGACTTATTCATATTACACTTAAAGTCTCATTCATGTATCTTCCTTTAGCCAGTAAGCTGCCCATAGAAGCACATTCATATTCCATCAGCTCACTGCCTCAGTGCAGGTATAATCCCGACACACACACACACACACACACACACACGCTCTATATCTCAGCAGCAGCCTCTCTACCTACCTGTCACGTTGACCTCCACCAGGCCAGAACGAGTGCCAATGCCGTTGGTAGCGTCGCACACGTAAGTGCCACCCAGATCGTATGTCACAGGCGCCCTGAAGAGCAGTGTGTTGTTTTTGACCTCCACATTTTTAGGCAGAGTTCCATTCAACCTGTCAGACAAAGCAAAAGGCTGTTTAAAAAACACAGCAAGCATTGAGGTCCTAATCAAAAACTGCTTAGATGAAGGTAGTTAACATACACAGTCTCATGTGAGCTTTATCAATAGCATCTGGCGAGTGAAATGTAGATGCTTAAGGTATGAAAAATGCAGCGCACGTCCTCACAGGCCCTAGAGAGCCTGGGGATGTTGGGAGAAAGACAAACAGCTAATGGATAGGGAGGTACAGTAACCACATGAGTAAGCCCAATGAGTGAAAGCAAAGCAGCAGATGTGCAGTGGATAAATCTCAGACCTTCTGCATGAAAGACTCGTATAGGGAGTTACATGACACATCTGTATTTTGTGAAAGCAGACCCTGTCTTCTACTATAGTGGGTGAGGGGTGATTATAAGACAGTGGATGTGTTTACATGCAAAGATTTTTTTCCAATCTGATTCAATTCATTCCGATTATAGATTAAAATTGAGGTATCTATACACCAATCAGGCATAACATTATGACCACTGACAGATGAAGTGAATAACACTGATTATCTCTTCATCACGGCACCTGTTAGTGGGTGGGATATATTAGGCAGCAAGTGAACATTTTATCCTCAAAGTTAATGTGTTAGAAGCAGGAAAAATGAGCAAGCGTAAGGATTTGATCGAGTTTCACAAGGGCCAAATTGTGATGGCTAGACGACTGGGTCAGAGCGTCTCCAAAACTGCAGCCCTTGTGGGGTGTTCCCGGTCTGCAGTGGTCTGTATCTACTGTATCAAAAGTGGTCCAAGGAAGGAACAGTGGTAAACCGACGACAGGGTCATGGGCAGCCATGGCTCACTGATGCACGTGGGGAGAGAAGGCTGGTCCGTGTGGTCCGATCCAACAGACGAGCTACTGTAGCTCAAATTGTTGAAGAAGTTAATGCTGGTTCTGATAGAAAGGTGTCAGAGTCTATGCCTTGACGGGTCACGGCTGGTAGGGGTGGTAATAATGTTTTGCCTGAATCATCTGAAACTGTTTACATTAATGCTATAAGTATTCTGATCCAAACGGCATGCATGTGTAGAACAGCACTTAGTGTTCACGTTACCATGACAATCATGAATCCAGGGAGAGTAAAATGAGCAGCAGTATGTTACCTGACTTTTCAGATGGTGGTGTTTTTAATTGCTTTAACATTGTCAAGGAAAATGTACTTTACGTTCACTTATTAAAGAAGGGCAAAGGTATAGAAAACAGTACAATGGAACCTCGATTTAACGGACCTCTATTTAACGGACAAAATCTTGAAAACCAAATGCCTGGTCTGATTGTTTATAATTCCCCCGAGACGTGTACCAAGACCAGTAGTTCAGTAATTGTCTGCTAGCTCAGCAGTTAAAGTACAGGACTAATAGCTGGAAAGTCACTGGTTCAAGCCCCACATCTGCTAGGTTGCCACTGTTGGGCCCCTGAGCAAGGCCCCTAACCCTCAATTGCTTGCAAGGTATACAGTCTTTATTCAAGTCGCTTTGAATAAAGGCGTCTGCTAAATGCAGAAAATGAAAAGGATAGGCTTTATTTTGCCAGGAGGCTCGCTTTGTTCTCGCCTTTTCTCTGTGTTTTATGTTTGATTTTTGAAAGTTTTAGTGCTTAGTTGTGCATCAGCACTGCTCGAGATGCCACCAGCAGTGCTTCAGACTCAGAATAACAGATACTCTGAGTCCCCATTATATCTCTCTTCCATTACACAAGGTAAATGAAATTTCTATCCAGTAATACAGAACACCAGTTTATTTACAGGTTTTACATTACACATTTACATATCTATTTATGTTGTTCATTTTACTGCTTATGCACATGTAATATGTGCATGTTTAGCACTTTTGTGGACCTTAGTGCTGTGTTTTTTGTATATTTTCGCACCCCCTGGGAAAAAACCTTGCTGTTTCAGACAGTCACATTTTACCAACCAGTGTCTATTTGTCACAGCATAAACCTATGTCTTTTCTGCAGAAGTTTTTTTTGTACACATCTGCTAGGATGCTAATGCACATGTGCAGAATGTGCTTAAAGTAATCATACAGGTGTTTACAGGGTTATTATTTGTTTATTTAATGGATTATTTAAAGAATTACCCACTAGTCCATTCCTATTGAGGTGTATATATGGATGGATTCAATTCCGGATTATTAATGGATCATTAGGCTTCATGTTGGGCTAAAATTCAGGGCTGTGTCGGTCAGTCAAACCCATAAGGACTCCAGCTGCTGGCACTATCCAGAATTTGTACCGGCTGTTATCAGCACTATCCATGCAGGTACTTTTCCGAGGCAGCGGTGAGCAGAATATTTACTCTGGTGGTTGGTCTGCTTTTCTATTCCCTGGGACTGTCTGAAGTCTCACTGTATGAGGCTTTGTGGGCTGCTGTGATGAGTCTTGGCTGTGGATGGGTGGACTTGATAAGATTATTGGGATTTATTTTGAGTGATTTGGCAAGGATTTAGGTCCAAGTCTGGGTTTAAACCCCAATTGTGCAAGAAAAGAAACCTTAAGAGAAACCAGACTCAGTTGTGGAACCTATTTCTTACTGATCTACGCTGGGTTGTGGGGAAGATTGAGGTTGCGAAGGTGGAGAACTGGGAATATTACAGGTGGCAAGTGTATGCCTGTGTGACTGAATACATTTAGTGCAATTAAAGGTTAGAAGCCTAGCTCAGAGACCTAGCTGTTGAAAACTTGAACCAGCCACCTTCTGATTACTAGTACACTGCACATGCATTTTAAGGTATACTCTGAATCTACTGCAACCCTAATCAGGGTGAAGTGGTTATATTAAATAAATGAATGAAGAAATTAATGAACCCTCTCTTAAGAGCCTCTCTATTTTCTAATAGAAGGTGATGGGAGAACTTGTGCCATGTGGACAAACCTAACATCTACAGCAATCCCATTGTGCTCCTTGCAGTCATTAGCCTCTTCCATCTAAACAAACAAGGCCTGCTTCTGGAACTCTCTCTCTTTTCTCGGTGCTGTCAGAATGTGTTAAAAGCTATGAGCTGCATCATTTATCAGTACTGAGGAAAGGCTGAGCTGCACTAACAACCGCCAAGACAAAATTAGGCTAGATACCCAGACACAGAGGTCTTCCTGGGTATAGACCTGAATATTCCATACCACAATTCTCACTGACTCTGTCCTAGATTTGCTTGTGAATCATTTAAAATGAGCTAAAAAGCTAGACTTTAGGGCCAAATAAAAAACATAAAATAAAACCTTGAACCTCCTCAATACACTGCACAATTGCACATTAAAATGACTGCTGCTACTTACCTTTTTTGCTAGTCAGGCAATCAATCAGGCATAACATTATGACCACTTTCCTAATATTGTGTTGGTCCCCCTTTTGCTGCCAAAACAGCCCTGACCCATCAAAGCATAGACTCCACTAGACCCCTGAAGGTGTGCTGTGGTATCTGCCACCAAGATGCAGCAAATCCTTTAACTCCTGTAAGTTGTGAGGTGGGGCCTCTATGGATCGGACTTGTTTGTCCAGCACATCCCACAGATGCTGAATTGGATTGAGATCTGGGGAATATGGAGGCCAAGTCAACACCTCAAACTCATTGTTGTGCTCCTCAAACCATTCCTGATTCATTTTTGCTTTGTGGAAGGGTGCATTATCCGGCTGAAAGAGGCCACAGCCATCAGGGAATACAGTTTCCATAAAAGGGTGAACATGGTCTGCAACAATGCTTAGGTAGGTGGTACGTGTCAAAGTAACATCCACATGGATGGCAGAACCCAAGGTTTCCCAGAAGAACATTGCCCAAAGCATCACACTGCCTCCGCTGGCTTGCCTTCTTCTCATAGTGCATCCTGGTACCATGTGTTCCCCAGGTAAGCAACGCACACGCACTCGGCCATCCACGTGATGTAAAAGAAAGCGTGAATTATCAGACCAGGCCACCTTCTTCCATTGCTCCGTAGTCCAGTTCCGATGCTAACGTGCCCATTGTTGGCACTTTGAAGCATTTCTGTGGGACTTTGGGCCCATTCAGCCAAAAAAGCATTTGTGAGATTAAGAAGAACTGGCTCACAATCGATGATCCAATTTGTCCTAAAAGTTTTCAGTATGTTTAGGCTCATGGCTTCGTGCAGGCCACTAAGAGTTCCGCCACCTTGCTTTATACAGGCACAAGACAAGACTGTTCCCAAACGATCGCCACAAAGTTGGAAGCCTATAACTGATTTTATATAACTTGTTTTGGACACCTGTTACCAATGAATTTGCTTGACAATTTGCTGAATAATTAGAATGGGTGTCCACATACTTTTGGGCTTAGTGTATTATGAAACTGCCTCATCTTGATGATCCTATACCCATTCACTTCACATAATGTCACTGGCGAGATTCAAAGGCCGAGGACAGTGAAATGCATGAACAACCCTATGCTTCATTTCTTGTAAACACTTCCATTTCCATCTGTTGGAAACTCAGAGCTCTTATTTTCTAGACACTTTATTTAAAT
This sequence comes from Trichomycterus rosablanca, assembly GCF_030014385.1. Classification (NCBI taxonomy): domain Eukaryota; kingdom Metazoa; phylum Chordata; class Actinopteri; order Siluriformes; family Trichomycteridae; genus Trichomycterus; species Trichomycterus rosablanca. The sequence goes on along the minus strand of NC_085998.1, from coordinate 19,948,443 downwards.
GACAGAAATAAAATCCTTTTACTTCTGTTTAATAAGCCATTTTATTTCCATTTTCTTTACTGTCTAATCTGTCTAAAGCTGCTTTTAATTATCAACACGTTTTTGTAACGATTTTACAGCTCTACCAGGTGGTCCGATCGTAAACAAGGAGTATTCCAAATTGGTTGGCAGACAGGCCACATTAAATTAACAAATGTGGCAAGAAGGCTGCAGATCTACCATTACTATGTTTAACTTGATTAGGGACACCATAATAATACCTTGTTTGGTAGATTTTAATCCATGTTACCTAAACTGAATTTGAAATGGTTGCAGGTACACACTTATTGGCCCTATATTTTTTCAAACCAGCTTACTTCGATGTACAGCACTTTGGTCAACGTAAGTTGTTTTAAGAGTGCTTTATAAATAAAATTTACTTACTTACTTACTTACTTACTTGACACCAATAACCATGGCAAAGTCACAGAGTCACAGATCCTATTTTTCCTCATTCAGAATCAGATATATGATTGCTTGTCTCTGCCACCTACAAAAGGGTTCTTGCTGACATTGTGTATGACTAGAACTTACTTGTTAACGTACAATTGCTTTGCCTCAGTCCTACATTTCTTCTGCATATGTTCTATCTATATTTTTTATAATTATATATATATATACTGTATATACACACCGATCAGCCATAACATTAAAACCACTTCCTTGTTTCTACACTCACTGTCCATTTTATCAGCTCCACTTACCATATAGGAGCACTTTGTAGTTCTACAATTACTGACTGTAGTCCATCTGTTTCTCTGCATGCTTTGTTAGCCCCCTTTCATGCTGTTCTTCAATGGTCAAGAATCTCCCAGAACTATTACAAAGTAGGTATTATTTGGGTAGTGAATCATTCTCATCACTGCAGTGATGACATATATATATATATATATATATATATATATATATATATATATATATATATATATATATATATACAGTGTATCACAAAAGTGAGTACACCCCTCACATTTCTGCAAATATTTCATTATATCTTTTCATGGGACAACACTATAGGCATGAAACTTGGATATAACTTAGAGTAATCAGTGTACAGCTTGTATAGCAGTGTAGATTTACTGTCTTCTGAAAATAACTCAACACACAGCCATTAATGTCTAAATAGCTGGCAACATAAGTGAGTACACCCCACAGTGAACATGTCCAAATTGTGCCCAAATGTGTCGCTGTCCCTCCCTGGTGTCATGTGTCAAGGTCCCAGGTGTAAATGAGGAGCAGGGCTGTTAAATTTGGTGTTTTGGGTACAATTCTCTCATACTGGCCACTGGATATTCAACATGGCACCTCATGGCAAAGAACTCTCTGAGGATGTGAGAAATAGAATTGTTGCTCTCCACAAAGATGGCCTGGGCTATAAGAAGATTGCTAACACCCTAAAACTGAGCTACAGCATGGTGGCCAAGGTCATACAGCGGTTTTCCAGGACAGGTCAGCCTGTCAGTGCTCAGACCATACGCCGCACACTGCATCAACTCGGTCTGCATGGTCGTCATCCCAGAAGGAAGCTGACGCACAAGAAAGCCAGCAAACAGTTTGCTGAAGACAAGCAGTCCAAGAACATGAAATACTGGAATGCCCTGTGGTCTGACGAGACCAAGATAAACTTGTTTGGCTCAGATGGTGTCCAGCATGTGTGGCGGCGCCCTGGTGAGAAGTACCAAGACAACTGTATCTTGCCTACAGTCAAGCATGGTGGTGGTAGCATCATGGTCTTGGGCTGCATGAGTGTTGCTGGCACTGGGGAGCTGCAGTTCATTGAGGGAAACATGAATTCCAACATGTACTGTGACATTCTGAAACAGAGCATGATCCCCTCCCTTCGAAAACTGCTCTGTGATGTCATCATGGAGGAGTGGAAGAGGATTCCAGTAGCAACCTGTACAGCTCTGGTGAATTCCATGCCCAGGAGGGTTAAGGCAGTGCTGGATAATAATGGTGGTCACACAAAATATTGACACTTTGGGCACAATTTGGACATGTTCACTGTGGGGTGTACTCACTTATGTTGCCAGCCATTTAGACATTAATGGCTGTGTGTTGAGTTATTTTCAGAAGACAGTAAATCTACACTGCTATACAAGTTGTACACTGACTACTCTAAGTTATATCCAAGTTTTATTTCTATAGTGTTGTCCCATGAAAAGATATAATAAAATATTTGCAGAAATGTGAGGGGTGTACTCACTTTTGTGATACACTGTATATATATATATATATATATATATATATATATATTATGGTTACTCTCTATCACGCTGACGAGTCTTCCGCTGGTGTGCCATGGCACTGTAGATTTCTGGGAACTCTCCCCGGGCTTGTGGTGTTTTGAGCCTCACAGTGGAGCCACAATGGAAGAGCGGATTGCCCCAGTGGTGGCGTGAGGTTTTTTTTATTTATTTTTATTTTTTCCAGACCAGACCTGCTTGTAAAACCACTTAATGTTTCCCAGTTTTAGGGTAAGGGTTCTGTTCAGGCACTTCCTAACTGGCAAGTTCTGATAGGGCTGGTCTGTCGCAACCTGTTCTATAGTGACATCCAGTTCTCAGTCCTGCACCATCTCCTGTTCTAACCATTTTCTCCGTAGTGGGTTGCGGATATGTTCATGTTTTTCATTTGTTACTTCATTTCTACCAATTTGGCTGTTTATTCATTTGCAACTGTTCCATTTTGTTGGTGGCTTTTTATTCTACCTTGATTAAATATTTGAAAATGGGTTCTATTTCCATTCTCGCAGTAAAGAGCTTTGTAGTGATGCAGTGCACTTAAGAAATTTGGCTCACAGGCGTGCAATCTTTGGATTATAGAGCGCTTTTTCCTAATCGAATCAATTTGAGCCTATGCACTAGAAACACTGGTTGATGAATAGGAAATTCTTTAGGAGGCTAGTGCAACATTAAACACTATTCAGAGCTGGAACAGTAATGTGCAAAATACACAGACCATGCATAAAATTATGACCACTGACAGGTGAAGTGAATAACACTGATTATCTCTTCATCACGGCACCTGTAAGTGGGTGGGATATATTAACCAGCAACTTTAAGCATTTTATCCTTAAAGTTGGTAGATGTGTTAGAAGCAGGAAAAATGGGCAAGTGTAAGGTTTTGAGCAAGTTTGACAAGGGCCAAAGCATCGGTCAGACTCGGTCAGAGCATCTCCAAAACTGCAGCTCTTGTGGGGTGTTCCTGGTCTGCAGTGGTCAGTATCTATCAAAAGTGGTCCAAGAAAGAAACAGTGGTAAACCGGCGACAGGGTCATGGGCGGCCAAGGCTCATTAATGCACGTGAGGTCTGATCCAACAGACGAGCTACTGTAGCTCAAATTGCTAAAGAAGTTAATGCTGGTTCTTATAGAAAGGTGTCAGAATACACAGTGCATCGCAGTTGCATAATGTTGTGCCTGATCACTGTACATGACAAGAGAAAAACACCTGACCATAAGCTTTTTGGATTAGTATAAGGGGTATGTAGTGTATCGAGGACAAATACTGGATTAATTATGGATGCTTTATGTATTATTAAAGCAAATATTAGAATGTTAGGTGAGCAAGTTCTTCCTCTTCCTCTGCATTGCTTTACATTTCTCATTATTGCACAAGAGCCCTGCAAGTCATGTAAGCCACTCGATGTCACGTGCACGTGCATGTGTTAAATATGCACGAGTGCATGTTTACACTGGTAATCTTGTCTGTTTTTGCGCACCTAGCTTACTCTCCCCGAACCCGGCTCTGATCATTCATGTTTACAAACACAGACATGTATGACGTGGTGTGCACATGCGTGTTCTGCCGAGTATTTATAGGACGACAGTGCAGGAGAAGCAGGCGAGTGCTGACCTCTATAAAGCAGCTCCAGGGAACTTTCACAACACATTTGGTGTGTGCTGTGCAGCGCTGCAGAGACTGTCCCATCCAATCAATCAGCTCCACAGTACCGTCTCTCCCAATCAAAATCTCCTGCTATTCCTCCTCATAGCCCATCCCCTCCTACAGTACCTCCCTCCCCCTTCCAATTTCATCTCGCTCTTCCTTTTTTCATCTCTGTCTCTATAGTTCAGCATTGTCTCCCTTAACGTTTCCCATCCTCTTAATTTCTATTACCATTCAACACTTCTCTGCAAGGTCTTCGGACGACAGAGTTATGTAAAGTCTGGCATATACTTATTCAGAAAACACATTGATTCTAAAAACCACTCCAAACAAGCCTATAAAAGCTTTATGTGTTCAAGGTTCTGTTTATTAAATGAGGGGTACAGTGGCTAGTAGTGTCAGAAAACTACCTTTAGTTAAATAATCAGTGATGTCCATAAAGCTGCTTTCATTGTTTGTGTCCCTCCACATCTGTGTTTGTTGCGATTCTAACTGACGTGATATCAAGACCAGAAGGCTGTTGGCTCTACTGGACATCTGTTGGATCACCTTTCACCTTTGTTCATGCAAATGATTACAAAATATGCTGGAAATTATCTTGAGCTTTTAAGTTCAAATCCCAGGTGGCGTCGAACTTGCTGGGCGGCCAAACAAGCACAACTGGCTTTGCCTGAGGGAGAGAGAGGTTGAAAGGGCTGTCTTACATCTGGACAGTTGTGACCAGTGCCGTCTGGTCGGGGCACCTGCACTTGTGGTTGGGCGTTCTCAGAGTTCATAGCAAGTTTGTCCAGTTTACTGTAACATACACTGATCAGCCATAACATTAAAACCACCTCCTTGTTTCTACACTCACTGTCCATTTTATCAGCTCCACTTACCATATAGAAGCACTTTGTAGTTCTACAATTACTGACTGTAGTCCATCTGTTTCTCTGCATGCCTTTCATGCTGTTCTTCAATGGTCAGGACCCTCCCAGAACCACTACAGAGCAGGTATTATTTGGGTGGTGAATGATTCTCAGCACTGCGGTGACACTGACAAGGTGGTGGTGTGTTAGTGTGTGTTGTGCTGGTATGAGTGGATCAGACACAGCAGCGCTGCTGGAGTTATTAAATACCATGTCCACTTACTCTCCACTCTATTAGACACTCCTACCTAGTTGGTCCACCTTGTAGATGTAAAGTCAGAGACGATCGCTCATCTATTGCTGCTGTTTGAGTTGGGCATCTTCGGCTGGATATTTTTGCTTGGTGGACTATTCTCAGTCCAGCAGTGACAGTGAGGTGTTTAAAAACTCCATTAGCATTGCTGTGTCTGATCCACTCATACCAGCATAACACACACTAACACACCACCACCATGTCAGTGTCACTGCAGTGCTGAGAATGATCCACCACCCAAATAATACCTGCTCTGTAGTGGTCCTGGGAGAGTCCTGACCATTGAAGAACAGCATGAAAGGGGGCTAACAAAGCATGCAAAGAAACAGATGGACTACAGTTAGTAATTGTAGAACTACAAAAGGCTTCTAGAAGTCCAAGAAGCTTACGGTTGCCCCTATTAATCTACCATTCTTGAATTGAAGTAGGAGAAAAGTAGTTTCCCATTCATTCTCTCTACCCTACTCCTTTATCTCTATTATTCGGATTTAATTATTTCTCTTTCATCACCGACTCCCCTTTTCTGTTCACCTCACACGTTCTCTTCCTACCCTCAATCTCATAGTGAATACTTTCATCTACACTTGTGCACTCCCTCTTTCCAGCTGTCTCTCCCACTTTCATCATAAGCCCTCCTTCAATATATTGAAACAGCCATAAAAGATTTTTTTTTTTTTTGCATCCTGGTCCTCCCATCCGTTCCAGAGATAGGATTATTGTTTTTTTGCTCCTTTGATGTAATAAAGCTCTCGGTATCACTCTGTAGCACCTGAGTGGCTAGCGACGGTGAATTGAAACCAACTCGAGTTCAGCCATACTTATACTTTTGTCGGTCTCTCACAGCAATTACGGACCAAATTGCTGCATTTATCTCACAATTTGCCTGTTTTAATAGCACCTTGTCACTTATCTACAGGCTAGCTGCTGCCCTGTGTGCACCATACTTTACATACAAGAAGAATTAGGTACAGGACAATTGACTGCAAGCCACGGCCTATTCTAATTGCTAACTAAGTGCTATGATTCAAAGTGAGCCCTGATCCCAGAATGCATTTCCCCGTGTTAACATTTGCATTGTGTACCCAGCTCTGTTACATCAGCAATACCAGGGTGTATTTTACAAATCTCATTTGAGATTCAAATAGATGATGATAGCATCTAAAGAGAAATAGGGGTTGTGTTTATACTGATCTGTACTGATCTACAAACAGATCTGTAATGCTGATTCAACAATCCTTTTCTTTTGATCTCTCTGGTTCCTCAAACATCATCCACCATCCTTATTGCTTTTTCTTTCTATTTTTTTTTCTGCCTAGGTCTGCAGTTTCACAATTCATTTTGTCAGACAAAACAGACTGGGAATTAAAGTACTATAACCTGGACTTACATTTTCCACTGGTAGCCGGTGACAGGCGGATTGGCATCTGCATTGCAGGTGAGTTTCACGTTTTGTCTGTTTAGGTACCAGTTCCCATCAAAACCTTCGATTTTGACTTCAGGCTCATCTGTGAGAAAAAAGGAGGACTTAGTATAAACGTAATATGCAGGCGATTAAACTATGGGTCTGTTCGAAAACCTAGTGAGCTGCCTTGCTGCCTACCTATGCAGCTGCCTAAGTAGAGAGGATTCTAATAAGACATTGAACTTAAAAGGCAGGTTATTTAGACGCACTACTTAGACAACGATTACAGCAATTAGGTCACCACAGTTTTTTGCTTACTAAGCAAACACAGTTAGCCACAGATCATTCAAACCAATGGGCTGAGGTGGCACAACCCACTAGCATGCCAGCTAACATTTTCTTCCATGTACTGTAATGGTAAAACTGGCACTGTCAAGCCCCAATTTGCACTCACTTTCTTTGCAACCGCTTATCCAATCAGGGTTGGGAGGTGGGGGTCTGTGGTTTGCTGGAGCCTATCCCAGCCTTTCAATAGGCGCAAGGTACACAGTAACACACTGGACGGGGCGCCAGTCCATCTCAGGGCAGACACACATACATACCTATAGGGCAATTCAGTTTCTCCAATTAACCTGACTGCATGTTTTTGGACTGTGGAAGGAAGCCGGAGCTCCCGGAGGAAACCCACACAGACACGAGGAGAACATGCAAACTCCACACAGAAAGGACCCGGACTTCCCCGCCTGGGGATCGAACCCAGGACCTTCTTGCTGTGAGGCGACAGTGCTACCCACCGAGCCACCGTGCCGCCAACTAAATTACTCTTTTTTAATAAATTAGACCTTTATACGAATTAAAAATAAATTAGAATTTATTTACACTGTAAAGAACTCAGTTCATTGCTCCGCATTCGTCCGCCGCATTTGTAATTTTTTGTGAGAAAACTTGTGCCGCACGGAATGCTGGGATTGCCTTCACCACTAAGGAAGCATCGGATGCTCCCTCGTTATTCAGTCAGAAATAAGGCACTTCAGTAGTCAGCATAATAAGGTATCTAAGAATTCAAACAAACTTCTTCTTTGGAGTGTGTAGGATGACGTAAAATGCACGTAGAGAGCTCACTAGGTTTTCAGTCAGACCATATAGTGTCCCCTTCAAAGTTCAACCCAGTTAAACAGCACTTTCCACCACTAGAAATGTAGTTTCAAGGCTGCAGTACAATTCCTAAAACTTATAAAATCTGTCAAGGGACAGTAAAGCTTTTATCACCCATCATTTCATTATATTTGACATATCAAAAATGTTAACACAAAAAATCTGTCTTGATGTCTTGTAGCCTTTGTCCTAAATTACATACAGCCGTACTGAAAAGTCTTCTTGAAATGTCAGTCTAGTATTCAAGATCCTAAATGGAAAAGTATCCCAACTGTTTAACACAAATGATGGACACGACATTTCCAAAAGAGGAATGATTCGTTATTCGTACGTGGGATCTTCAAAAAGTTTCCGCACTTTTATATTTTGGTTGAAAATGGTGAGGGCGGGGGGAGTAGTAATTGGTCTTGTCTGAGAGACTGAGAGAGAGCATATAGTCTGGATTTAGCGCCATCTGATTTCCAACTTTTGGACTGCTCAAAGAAGCTTTAAGGGGAAGAAGATTTTCATGTGATGATGATGTAAAAGCAGCAGTGCATCAGTGGCTGAGGGCATTAAAAAGTTGGTACGATGCAGGGAAAAATGCATCGAAAGGTGACTATGTAGAAAAGTGATGTAATTGTTTTTGAAATAGTTTTTGAAGATCCCTCATATGATCTCAAAGCATTTTAAATTTTGGGGACAAAAAATTGATTATTTCATTTAGAAGAATCATCTCCCAAGAATCAACATGATAGCATAAAGTCGTGTGACAGTGTAAAGGCCATCCAGGTTATACATTATGTACATAACGTAATGTCATTATGTCTGTAAATAAGGGCGGCACAGCAAGAAGGTCCTGGGTTCGATCCCCAGGTGGGACGGTCTGGGTCCTTTCTGTGTGGAGTTTGCATGTTCTCCCCGTGTCTGCGTGGGTTTTCTCTGGGTGCTCCGGTTTCCTCCCACAGTCCAAAGATGTGCAAGTGAGGTGAATTGGAGGTACAAAATTGTCCAAGACTGTGTTCTATATAAACTTGTGTACTGATGAACCTTGTGTAATGAGTAACTATCGTTCCTGTCATGAATGTAACCAAAGTGTAAAACACGACATTAAAATCCTAATAAACATCACAAACATGTCTGTAAACAACATCAAACAAGTGCTTCATTTATATTTGTATTGAAAAATAAGGCTACGTACACTGAACGTTAAGGATGACGCTGTCGGTAATTCGCTCGGTGCGGTAGGTGATGATACAGGTGAGCTTCTGGCGATCGCTCTCACGGCTCGGAATGAGCATGTAGTCGCTGCGCAAGGTGATAGTGCCGTTGGGGTTGTGTGTCTCCTGGATCACGGCTTCGCCCTTCAGCTTGGTCTCCCACTTGATATCACTGGGTGGCTTGCCATTTGCCGAAAGGCATGTAGCCACCTTCATCTTGTGCTTCTGACCCTGCGCAATGATGGTGGGTGTTGTCAGGGTCATGTGGGTTATGGGGCGTGCTGGGGAAACAAAGCAGATGTGAAAATGAATCATAAATCATAATTAAATCAAACTAACAGCCTGTACAGCCACATATTCAATCACTAAAAGCAAAAATGAGGCACATTTATCACTATTACAATAACAGTATTTACTTAACTTTATTATAATTTTTTACTCTGACTATTCCTGCATTTCCTATCACTTTGAATTTGTCAAATTGGACTTCCATAAGAAAATAAGTAACTAGAGAACACAAGTAAAGCAACTCCTCATTTCCCTTGTTCAAATTACACAATTTTTCACCAGTGTTTATAATCCCAGTGTGGATATTTAATTCCTCTGTGCCTCTTGGCAACCTTCGCTACAGGCTAGAACACGTCTGTTCCAACATATGTGACGCCTGCAGATTCTTACAGAGAATCTGAGAGAGAGCTTTAACACGTATGAAGGACAATTTTGGAACACTCTAATGGTGAGATAACTTCTCTGTGTGTATCCCCTCTGATAGACATGTGCAGTATGTGATGCAGTATGTATGCTTGTAATTTAAGTAATTGTTAAATATTGTTGTTAAAATTGGTTTTATATTGTACTGGTCTTATGTTTATATGCACCCAGGTCTGCGAGTGTAATTTTATAATATGTTTCATATAATGACAAATTTATAAAAAAATAAAATCCTATCCTAATCCCAACCTATCCTGTCCCATACTTATCCCATCCTATACTATCCTTATCCCATCCTTATCCCATCCTATCCATTCCCTCCAATCGTATCCCTACCTATACGATCCCTATCCCATTCTATCCTTATCCCATCCTATACTATCTTGACATATTCTGATCCCATCATATCCCTATTTCATCCTGTCTTTATTCCATACCATACTATCCTATCCTTACCCCATTCTATACTATCCCTATCCCATCCTATCCCTATCCCATTCTATACAATCCCATCCAATAAAATCCCATCCTATCCTTATCCCATTCTATCCTATCCTTAACCCATCCTATCCCATCATATCCTATCCTTATCCTTATCTTATCCCATCCTATCCCTACCTATACGATCCCTATACCGTCCTATCCTTTCCCATCCTATACTATCCCAATCCCATCCTATACTATCCTATCCTTATTCCATCCCATACTATCCCTATCCCATCCTATACTATCCTTTCCCATCCTATCCTTATTCCATCCCATACTATCCCTATCCCATCCTATACTATCCTTTCCCATCCTATCCTTATTCCATCCTATACTATCCTATCCTTATTCCATCCCATACTATCCTATCCTTATTCCATCCCATACTATCCTATCCTTATTCCATCCTATACTATCCTATCCTTATTCCATCCCATACTATCCTATGCTTATTCCATCCCATACTATCCCTTTTGCATTCTATACTATCCTCATCCCATGCTATACTATCCTTATCCCATCCCAAACTATACTATCCCTAGCCCATCCCATCCTAAACTATACCAGTCCCATCCTATTATATCCTTATTCCATCCCATCCTATCCTAACCCCATCCTATCAATTCCATCCCACCCTTATTCTATTCTATTCCGTCCTATCCTATCCAATTCCATCCCATACTTATTCTATTCTATTCCGTCCTATCCTTATCCCATCCTATCCTTATCCCACCCCATCCTTATCCCATCTCATACTATACTATCCTATACCATGCAATCTTACCTTTATCCCATTCCATCCCATCCTTATTCTATTCTATTCCGTCCTATCCCATCCCATCCCATCCTTATTCCATTCTATTCCATCCTATCCTTATCCCATCCTATCCTATCCTTATCCCACCCCATCCTTATCCCATCTCATACTATACTATCCTATACCATGCAATCTTACCTTTATCCCATTCCATCCTATCCTATCGTTATCCCCATTCTCACTTTTATTTCTTCACCGCTTGTGCTGGTGCCTCAACCCAACAGTAGATGGTGCAACCGTAAGGAGGTTATTCCTCATCCATCCTTGCATTCCTCTTACATGGCCTATTGTGTGTGTCTAGCCTCAGCTTAATGCTTCTGTGCCAGCTGAGTGCCATCTAAATGCTTCTTGTGCTGCTAATTAGGAATGAACTAGCACTGCTTTAAAGAGGTGTTCCTCTGCAAGTGTATGATAGTGACATCAATGATTATGGAGGGATTCATGCCACCAGTTGATGTAAAATAAAAAGGACTCTTTGAATGATGAAAGCTTGCTAAATCTAAGCAGATTGTTGGCACATCCACAAACTCCAGCCTCAAATTAGAAGCACGAGTGGCTGCTGAGCAACAGTTCTCTGGAAACAAAACAACACTTTGTTTTAAATTTTATCTCTGATATGATGCAGGTTTTTCACAGACACCTCCTAAAGCTTGTAAAACAGGAGGTGGAGGAGGAAGGTTCAACAGGGAAACCCCCTGTGTGCTTTGCAATTTAAATTGTCAGTCAGTGTGTTTATGTGTACACAAAATTTGAAAACTGCAGAAATATACAGTATATATGTATATACACTGATCAGCCATAACATTAAAACCACCTCTTTGTTTCTACATTCACTGTCCATTTTATCAGCTCCACTTACCATATAGAAGCACTTTGTAGTTCTACAATTACTGACTGTAGTCCATCTGTTTCTATACATATCTTTCTAGCCTGCTTTCACCCTGTTCTTCAATGGTCAGGACCCCCACAGGACCACTACAGAGCAGGTATTATTTGGGTGGTGAATCATTCTAAGCACTGCAGTGACACTGACATGGTGGTGGTGTGTTAGTGTGTGTTGTGCTGGTATGAGTGGATAAGACACAGCAGCACTGCTGGAGTTTTAAAATATGTCCACTCACTGTCCACTCTATTAGACACTCCTACCTAGTTGGTCCACCTTGTAGATGTAAAGTCAGAGACGATCGCTCATCTATTGCTGCTGTTTGAGTTGGTCATCTTCTAGACCTTCATCATAGGTCACAGGACGCTGCCCACGGGGTGCTGTTGGCTGGATATAATTTTGCTTGGTGGACTATTCTCAGTCCAGCAGTGACAGTGAGGTGGTTAAAAACTCCAGCAGCGCTGCTGTGTCTTATCCACTCATACCAGCACAACACACACTAACACACCACTATGTCAGTGTCACTGCAGTGCTGAGAATAATCCACCACCCAAATAATACCTACTCTGTGGTGGTCATAAGAGAGACCTGAAGAACAGCATGAAAGGGGACTAACAAAGCATGCAGAGAAACAGATGGCCTACAGTCAGTAATTGTAGAACTACAAAGTGCTTCTATATGGTAAGTGGAGCTGCTAAAATAGACAATGTGTGTAGAAACAAGAAGGTGGTTTTAATGTTATGGCTGATCGGAGTATATTTTGTGAACCTCACATAAGTCAGAGGTCTATCTCTCTAGACCACCACTGCTAAGATCTGGGTTTGAATCTTGGTTGTGCTATGAACCTTGCGATGGATTGGCGCCCTGTCCGGGTCTGTCTCTACATAACTGTGCCTTATGCACAAAGCTGCAAAGTTTGACGAGTTTGATGGTTTCTTGGAGGTTTTTTTTTTTGTTTGAGTCCAACTTTAACCACAATAAACACACATTGCATCAGTGCAGGACTTCATAAACAGTATTTTGATGGAATTCCCACAAACAATCAAAACCCTTATAAAAAAAAAAGTGGAGTGTCATAGCAGCAAGAGAACAATGAGGGAGCAGCTACATAACAATGCCTTAGATTTTGGAAGATTATGGTCAGACATCCACATACTTGCCAAAACAATGTACTCTATGGGTGTGTTCTAAAACCTAGTGAGCTGCCTTGCTGTCTTGCTGCCTACATAGCAGAGAGGATTCCAATAGGTCATTGACTTATAAGTCAGGTTATTCGAATGCGCTACTTAGACAGCGATTCCATCAGTTTTCGCTTACTAAGCTAACACAGTTAGCCTAATGCCATTCAAACCAATGGGATGAGGTGGCACAACGAGCTAGCATGTCAACTAACATCTCCCTTCATGTACCGAAAACGGTTAAATTCGCTGACAAGCCTTAATTTGCAAATAAATGACACTTGTGCACATTTCTACAAATTAAAAATCAATGATAATTTATTTACCCCTTGCCCCGCACCGTCCGCCATATTTTTTATTTTTTGTGAGAAACGTTGTGCCGCACTGAATGCTGGGATTGCCTTAAGGCGGCATCGGATGCTCTCTCGTTATTCTGTCAAAATACCATTTAGATTTAAGATGCCTTAGTAGGCAGCATTTTAAGGCATCTAATAATTCGAACAGCCTACTTCTCTGGAGCACGCGTCTATGTAGAGAGCTCACTAGGTTTTCGAACACACCCTATGTGTCTTAAATGTCTTTTAAATGTATGTTTAGGTTGAGTGCTCTTATATGAACTGATATTAAGAAAGTAAGTCTACAGGAGTCAGTCAGTAATATTTTACTGCTTTGGTTAGAATAGGAACAGTGGCTGGCTGGTGGTTCAGATGTTTATGTATTGAGTAGTTCAGCGAGTGCTGATAAAACCTGCTTTGCTTCATTTTTTATTCTATTATGTTTTATATATCTTGTTGGTTTATTGAAAGCACCAGTCGCTTGTAAGTTGCTTTGCTGGTAAAAAGGATCATTTGTGAATCTTTCTGGTTGCAAACTGCTCATAATTCTGACCTCCTCTGCTCCATTCCAGTTTTATTTAAAAGTCTGAGAAGAAAACGTACTAATTAGTACTATACCACACTACTACACTAATTAGTATGTATAATTTTAGCCTAAAATACAGGTACCAGCCAGATTTTCTGCCCCTAACCTGTTTACAAGTTCTCATCATTCATTCGTTTCCTACCAGCTTTATCCGCTATATTCATGATCGATCTAAGCCATACAAACAATTGGGTACACAGAAAGCAGGCATACACCATGAACAGAGCACCAGTCCATTATAGGTACTGAAACACGTGTGTTTACACCTAGGGATACTTTAAGAGTTGCTAATCCATCAATGGGCAGCATGGTAGCTCGGTGGGTAGCACTGTCGCCTCACAGCAAGAAGGTCCGGGTCCTTTCTGTGCTGAGTTTGCATGTTCTCCCCGTGTCTGTGTGGGTTTCCTCCGTGAGCTCCGGTTTCCTGAATTACCCTATAGGTGAATGGGTGGGTGTATGTGTGTGTATGTGTATGTGTGTCTGTGCCTAGCGCCCGTTTAAAAGCTGGGATAGGCTCCAGCACCGTTTTTTTGGGATGTGGGAGAACATTGGTGAACCCAAAGGTGGCACCAACACTACCTCCATAATCACAATGGCATCCCCAATGACCTCGGTTGAGTTTACTTCATCAATACTTACAAGAAACGCTTAAGGGTTTATTGGCTTGGGTTAGTCATCATTGTGGGGATGGGTGGCTACTGTTCTTATCTGTCGAGAAATCTGTGCTGGGTCAATGGATTTATGACGTCACAGCAGCCATTCACACATACTGTGACGGGGACTGTTAGTATACTACCTGAGCTCTTGCTAAAAAAGACATTATTCCTTAATTGTATAAAAATGTATGAATTGTAGGTAAATATGATGCATTACCATATACGGTGAGGTTGACCATGTTCTCTCTGTTTCCCGCAGGAAACGTGGTGTACTCGCAGATGTAAGCAGCCTCATCAGAGAGGCGTAAATTGCTAATGATGATTGTAGTATCCTCCAGCGAGGGGGTCTGCAGGCGCACCGCCGATTGCTTAAAGCTCACACGGTCCTTGAAGGCGGGAAGCACAGAGACGCCGAGGACCGGGTTGGCAATGGCCACGTTCTGCTTGGTGTTGTTGTGAAATTTCTGCCAGGTGACTTGTGAAATCTTCACTGGGGGTTTGCTGTTATTGAAGAGGCAGCGCAGCTCCACAGTAGTACCCACGAAGCCCGATTTAACAGCTTCCATCACTACAGACTGACTGTGTCCCACTGCAGAGAAGAAGAGAAAGAAATAAAATGTCATTATGCAAAATATATATGTAGATTTTAGAAGAGAAATTTCAGCATGCATGCATCCAGTCCCATATGTCACCACCGAAAATAGACTTTGGATGCAAATATGACAGTGAAGTTTTACTTTCAACACTTTCTCCCTTACTGTAGTGTGTAAAAGAGCCAGAAACAGTCGGGTGGCAAGTACACACTCTATTAATTATTTCAGTAGGTATTTACAAGAAGACAACTGAGACTGCACACTTAGTGTCTGCTTAATGAGAAAGGCTTGGAGGCAGCCCACCTAGTGCCTCTGTAAAAAGTACTTCCCATAGGAAATGAGCATGCACAACCCCCAACTGTTCAAGGTTCACCAACTTTAATTATTATTCACTGGCAAATAGCTGTGGCAGCCCGGAGCACATATTAATGTAGGCCTAGCTGGTGTGTTAATAAGTGGCCACAAAAAAATAAAATAAAATAAATAAATAAATAAATAAATAAAATAAAAAACATAAATAAATAAAATAAAAAATACAAAATACAAAAACAAAAACAAAAAAATACATAAAAAACTAAAATAAATAAAATACAAAAACACTAAATAAATAAATAAAACAAAAATAAATAAACACTAAATAAAAATAAATAAATAAATTAAAAAAAAAATACATGAAATAAAAAATACAAAAACACAAAAATAAATAAATAAAACAAAAATAAAATAAATAAATAAAATAAAAAACACAAAAATAAATAAAAAAACAAAAAAATAAATAAATAAAATAAAAATAAAAAAACAAAAATAAATTAATAAATAAATAAAACAAATAAATAAATAAAATGACTCGGATCTTCAAAAAAACAGCTGTTTGCAAAATTGTAGAAAAGTACACAAAGCCTCAAGAGAAAAAAAATTAATTAGACATATTTTAATTACTGCCATTATATTGTTAAGTAAATTATAACAGGTGGGCAGCATAGCAACACAGGGGAAAGAGTAAGTGCAGCACAGCAACATGGGTCCAAGGGACCATGTTCAATCCTTAGCTTTATTCATATTCTTTAGGTGACCAGATTTTCTTTAAAAGAAACTTTGACAGTATCAGACAGCACATCTTACTTATCTACATCAGACGTGAACCAATCTTTTTAAACAGGCAAGATGTTAGATTAGCAAAGCATACAGCTAGTCAATGGCCGGGGCCTGACCTTGCTAAGTGCTGCTTCAGGGGATCCGGAAGCATTTGAAACCAATAGGAAAATGGCACCATGATCTACAGATAACCTAACCAGCTATGTTGTTCTAACGATAACCCCAAAATGTAACACTGCCTTGCATTCAGACAGAGGCATTGTGTCTGTCTCTCCTCCTGAAGAACACTTCAGATCTTTTGTCTGATCAGTGGCTTTCACCCCTGCCGCCGCCCGATGTGTCAACACAAACCCCCCTCCGTCTTTACCTCTCAGTCATTCTGTCTGCCTCAGCTCTTCCATTTGTCTTCTTCTTATCCCCTCTCCACCAATATTTCTCTCAAAACACCTTTGCTTACTATTTTTTTGTTTTCTTTTGTTTTCTTTCCTAGTCTGCTATGGAGACGTCTGTGCCTCTTTAATTATTGTCGTCAAGGTGCATACAGCGCAGATCACTGTGTGTCCATGTGGTGTGTGTGTGGTGTGGACAGATGTGTCTCCATGAGTCTTTAAGAGATTTGGGTTATCTTAAGAAGCACGTTTCAGATTTATCTTGACTTGACTGCACTTCATATGCTGAGGATTTTGTACAGACGCGTCCCAAACATCAGAAGAAAACACACAGGGCTCCACTAATCACATTTAACATGTTCAAAATCACAATAATGAGCAATTTAATTAACTGCATTTTTGTTAATTGTATAATTATTTAGCTAATTAGCATACAGTAGATTTGTCTTTTAGATTTGAGGATTTTAACATCATGTTTCACACACTGTACATTCATTACAGGACAGCTAATTACTGGTTACACAAGATTTATCAGTTCAAGTTTTAATGTCAAACACAGTCATGGACAATTTTGAATTTCCAATTCGCCTCACTTGCATGTCTTTGGACTGTGGGAGGAAATAGGAGCTCTTACAGGAAACCCACACAGGCACAGCAAGAACATGCAAATTCCACACAGAAAGAACCCGGACCGCTCCACTTGGGAATCGATCCCAGGACTTTCTTGCTGTGAGGCGACAGTGCTACCCACCGAGCCACCGTGCTGCCCATAGGATCCACTTAATTCACGACAGTAAGGAGCAGAATGGTTTTATTACACATATACATTTGTGTAGCAAAAGGTTTGAGGTCTGCAGGTCTTTAACCACACACATTGCTAAAAGAAAAATAACATTAACTATCATTATATTGTATCCTTGTACACCAATGAGCCTTGGCCGCCCATGACCATGTCGCCGGTTTACCACTGTTCCTTCCTTGGACCACTTTTAATAGATACTGACCACAAGAGCTGCTAGTATGCATAATGTTATGCCTCATCGGTGTAATTTGGTAATAATAAGGTCCTTCTCCAATTCATAAAGATATGAGCCTTGTTGTCTGATTTTTTTTGGGTACAAAATAGGCTCAAATTTTAACAGACGCTGCAGAATCTTGTCTTAAGCCTTTCCAGAAGAGTGGAGTCTGTTATAGGCCCAAAGGGGATGGTTCTCAGATAACAATCTTACAAGCACATAAAGCGGATAAACGCATTCTGTTCCTCTATTGTGAAACTCACTTTAGGGTGCTCGGATGAAGCAGCAGTAAATTATGTTGGCCCAATGGGAGTTGGGGTTTGAATCTGCTGAGGCTTTATCGGCCTGTCGGGCGTATACGTTCAGACATGATTGCTGTGTGAGAGAGGGTATATGACCGAGGCCATGCGGTGGATTGGCGTCCTGTCCAGGGTGTTGATTCCAGGCAATACGAACCTGCCACCACCCTGACCAGATTAATGACTGCTGCATGCTCAAGTTTCCCAGACCTACTATTATGTTAAAGAAACAATGTAGTAATAAAGTTTTTCTTTAAATTTGACAAACCATATAAAGACTGACATTAGAGACAGTGTGTAAAAATTTAAGGAGAAAGCATGTATTATTTTCTGTATTTATTTATGCATTTTCTCCTGATTTAGCATAGCCAATTAGTCTTCCGTTGCTGGGGATCCCGATTGCGTTCACGGTGGGTATATTTGCCTGCTCCACGCCCCTTCTGACATATGCGCAGTCCTTTAACGCCTTCTTTTTCGCCCATGCTTTGGTGGATTCGCACATGAGGCTCCAGGCACCTTGATCTCAACGTTTGAAGACCCCACCCACTTATTCCGGCCTTTTCCCACCCAGCAGAATTGGTGACCAATTTTTGTTTGGTGCAGGCACTGCCAATTGTGCCCGCTAGATGGCGTCCAGCCGACCGGTAGCAGAGCCGAGATTCAAACCCGGGTGTTCAGAATCTCAGTGCTGGTGTATTAGCTGGGGTGCGTTTAGAAATTCAAGTACAGCTATTACATTTACATTTTCAGCATTTAGCAGATGCTTTTATCCAAAGCGCACAGTCACAGTACTGCGACAGTATATTATCTAAGAAACTGAGGGTTAAGGACCTTGCTCAAGGACCCAACAGTGGCAACCTGACAGTGATAGGGCTTGAACCAGCAACCTCTTGATCACTAGTCAAGAGATGCCTGAGGCGACCTGTTTAGGGGAATTCCTGCCTTGCGTCTAGTGTTCACCAGATGAACTGGAGCCACCATGACCCAACTTTTTGGGCCAGCTCTAGCCTAGTGGTTAAGGTACTGGACCAGTGCTCAGAGGGTCGCTGGTTCAAGCCCCACCACTGCCAGGTTGCTGCTGTTGGGCCCTTGAGCAAGGCCCTTAACCCTCAATTGCTCAGACTGTATACTGTAACTGTAATGTAAGTCACTTTGGATAAAAGCGTCTGCTAAATGCTGAAAATGTAAATGTAGTCCAGTATCTTAACCGCTAAGCTCCAACAAGAGCCACATTCTAACCAAGCAAGTTTGAATTCTATTACAGTAATGCAGTAAGAGCAGTTACAATAAAAACACAAGCTCCAGTTTTATTACAAGCAGCACCACATTATAAAACAAGATAAATAAACCCAGATGAAGGAAAACTGGGCTGTTACAAAGTTAAATACTTGTTTTCAAACCCCCGCTGTAGCTCGACTGCCTGGTGATTTGTACATTGTGCAAGCATTTGCTCATAAATTCTGCATGATTCCAGTCTGAGGTGAAAGGATTTGAACCAAACATAATATACTGCATAAATCCTACACGTACGCTGGAAGGTAGGAAAAGACACCAAGGTCAGATTAGCATTACAGTTAGGGATGCAAATTTTACTTACTTTTTCCTACTTACTTTATTTAATGAAAAACGTTATGAAAATGTCTTATGTAAGGAACACAGCAGTGATGTAGATTAATAAGAATAAGAACCTGAACACCGTGAGCAGAACCAGTTCAGCGTCATGAGTGTAGATTTTTAATGGTAGCCGGCAGAACAGGTTATAACGAGCGCTAACTAAACACTAAACACACTAATTATAAATAATAATGATGCAGGCGGTATTTTAAGGTTTTCCTCATGTTAGTGTAGTTATGTAAGTATAAGATGATAAACAGAGTTCTACCAGGTCTCCCTACTGACACAAATCAGCTACTGTTTCCTCCCAATTTAGTCGTATCCAATTACCCGATTGCATTACGCTTCCTCTGTACTGATGTTGATCTCCACTCTGACTGAGGAGAGTGACTAACACACGCCCACGCCAACACGTGTGCACGAGGCGAGTTCATATGAGGATCAACTTTGTGTATGGAGAGACACACTGATCCACATGCCTCGACTCCAATCAGCCAGCAGAGGTCGCAACTGCATCAGTTATGAAGTCCCTATCCGGCTCCCACCCTGTGTGAACAATAAGTCAATCGTTGTACCCTCCCAGCCCAGTCGGATGGCAGAGCTGAGTTTCGAACCGACGAGATCGAAACGTTGGCTCTGGTGTGCTAGCGTGTTTTACCGCTGAGCCACCTGAGCGGCTTCCTGTTTAAGATTTTAATGTAAAATATGCAATGTCTTGTCGTTTATGATTGAAATAATAATATAAAAAATTATTATTAATAATAACAGTAATAATAATAAATAATTATTAAACATTTTAATAATTACATAAAATAATAATAATTATTATTATTAATAATAGTAATAATAATAATAACAATAAATGTGAATTATTTTAATAATAATATAAACTAATAATAATAATTAATAATAATAATAATAACAATAATTATACTAACTATTATTTTAATAATAATATAAAATAATAATTATTATTAATATTAATAACAATAATAATTATCATTATTATTTTAATAATAATATAAAATATTAATTATATTTATAAATAATAATAGTAATAATTAATAATAATAATTAATTATTTTAATAATAATATAAAATAATATAAAAGTTTTTCAACTCAGATTAGAATGACAGCTCTTGAGGATGGACTTTAAATCAGAAGTCTGAGCTTTTGTATGTGTAGAGATCTGTACCTCCGCTCTCCACTGTTGGAAATGACTATAAATTACCTCTTTAATGATGCACACGTGTGGCCCACCACCACTGTTTTAGTTTTGGGTGTCTGCGGCACTATTAGCCAGCAGGGTGGCTATACAGACATGACAAGCTATATCTGCTATATCTGTGGAGATCTGAGCAGATCGCTCAGTCAGCTCTGGTTTTTTGCTGATCGAGTGTGTCAGCGTTCTGTTTATTTCTGGGAACTCGCCCCGGTGTCTAGTTCACATGGGAACTGTCCTGGAAAATCAAACTGGTGTGACGTCCCTGTTTTCTTGAATTGGATTCACCCATAAAGCGAATGAAGAGATGAAGAGACGAGACCACAGATAGGTCAACAGTTCAGCTTGTTTTTAAGAAAAACAGACATCAAGTTGGGCAGTTGTAGCCTAGCTGTTAGGGTACAGGATGAGTAATCAAAAGGTCGCTGTTTCAAGCCCTTAACCCTGAAAGAGTCTGCTAAATGCCGAAAATGTAAATGTAATTCAATTCTCTTTGCCAAAGATGAAGTGCATTGTCATTTGTAAACAGTGCACAAGCCAACATCTGTCATGCTCTCTCAGTGAATCAGTGCCTATGGCATATGTGACTTGCATACGTGTGAAGGGACCATAAACAAAGAGGCGTATATTGGGATTTTAGAGAGACACAGGCTGCCATCGATGCGACTCTTTTCCCGGGAAGTCCATGATTATTTCAGTAAGACGATGCCAGGCCTCATTCTGTATGCACAACAACAGCATGGCGTCGAACACACACGATGCTTGTGCTTGACTGGCCTGCATGCAGTCCAGATCTGTCTCTTATTGAAAATGTATGGTGCAGCGTGAAGAGAAGATGGCGACCACAGACTGTTGAGCAGCTGAAGTCTCGTATCAAGAAAAGAATGGACAAAAAATTTACTTGCAAAACTGGAACAATTAGTGTTGTCAGTTTCCAAACCATTAAAGAGTCTAATTAATATGAAGAGTGATGGAACACAGTGGTAAACACACATCTGTCACAGATGTTTAATGAATTGCAGGCATCTAATTGTTAATATGTTTATATTTACAAAATACAATGAAGTTGATCAGTGAAAATGATTCAACGTTTGCATATGATGGCAAATCACCCTATGGTGGCAAATTGCACATTACATTATCCTTCCTCAAGTGGTGTGTCCCAAATCACATACAAAAAACATTTCAAGTTTTAGAACACCCCTATTTGTTGTTTCTATGGTACCTGCACAAAACCCATACTGACCTGAAACATCCTGTGAAACCCAATACGGATCAAACCTAGGCTCCCGGGACCTACGTTGCTATGTACACCCACACGTGATGCCCCGGATTGTAATCAGTATTGCAATTATAGGGCTGTGCACACTATAATTTGATTGCTAATGAGATGCTGATGTTGTCTACGTGCTGGGCCTTACATCACATCCTACCTAATAAATAGTTTACATTCCCCAAGTATGTGGACACCCCTCCAAATGATTGAATGGTTCAGGTGTTTGAAGATATCCAAAAAGGCACATAGTGTATGTTTAAAATACAGTGGTACCTTGTAACTAGACGTCCCCTAAACTCAAAATCTTTGTACCTTTCAACTCCACATGTTCAGCCTTTTTTAAAATATATATTTAATTTCAAATTAACAATGAACAGCTGCTTTGTTCAGCACATGGCTTGAGCGGTGCGGTAAAACGTCATCAAAGTGCGCATATGGGACAAATCTACATTTGTGTGAAATAACCGTCAAATTCACTCTGAAAGTGTCCATATGTATATGTGTTTAGCTGGATTTTTCTTCTGTTTCACTTTTAAACTTGTGTTACAGCTCAAGGTTCTGAAAAAATTGTAAGAATCAGCTTTTTAGAGAGAGTCTAAAACACTTATTGTTAAAAAGAAAAGTTGAATGTGACTTAGTGTATTAAAAGAACGACGTAGGAACACTAAACTTCTCTTAATTATTACTGCTCATACGTTCTCTACACTAATGAAATTCCTCGCTCGTTGTTTTAGTACAATAAATCACATTAAGCCTTGTGCATCGCCACACTCCATAGGAAATAACGGTACAACCAGTGCAAAAGCTATGAATGCGCCTGAACAGAATAAGGTATTCCAAGATCAAGCATCTCCACAACTAAGAAGCATAAGGAAACAATAAAGAATTAAAGGTAAAAGTCCAGGTTTTATTGTATTTTTATATTGATTTTTAACTGTTTTCAATTGTATTTCAGTGTTTTATATTAGATTTGTGTTATTTTTAGTGTATAAGTGTCAAAAACAACCCCATTACTTTACATTAGCCTAAAGTATATGCAGTTCCACTGGTCCATGAAACGCATTAACAGATTTCCCATACATCCCTATGGGTAAAAATACCTTGAAACTCAACCACTCACAGAACCAATTGACGACGAGTTACAAGTTACCACTGTATAAGCAACACTGTTGGCAGTGTACTGATTTACTGTGATATACTGCAGGAAACAGGGGAAATTGCCTGGCTCAAACATTTACACTGCACACCATAAGTCTAAATAATGGTTAGGGAGAAGTTCAGAGGCCTTGCCAAATTTCAGCAGCTGGAAAATGAGGGCTAAATTCCCTAGTTTGTGCTAGGCAATGACCTGAATGGTACAGAGGAGATTCAGCCTTCTTCAGCCTAAAGAAACATTCAGTTCACAGTGACTAACATCCTGTCAATATTCCTCACTACCATCCCAAGAACACTGTTAAAACTGCAAATAAGACCAACCTCCCGACACACTTTTTCTTTGTTATCCACTTTTACGCAAGCAGGGAAACTGGTTGAGGACCAGGCCCTGAGGGAAACTCCAGTTTCGCTCTCGAGCAGGCTGTAAATGATGAACATGGGAATGTAGTCACTTCAAAGGTAGTCAGAAAAGGCTGAATTCATGGAAATACTCGGAGTGTAAATGAACCTGAATTTATGAAGTGAAAATGAACCTGAGTCGCTGGCCAGAAGGGATGAAACTCAGCTTGTATTTAAAACGATGAGCTGGCAACAAGTATTTCTGAGTGTGTGCTCTCAATTGTTATGAAAAAAACCTTTACTAAGCATGTCTACCCATGCAACACAAGGCCGAGAGCTACTCAACAGATGCCAAAGAACACATGACATTAGCCGTGAGAGAGGGACAGGAAAAAAAAAAAATACCTTTTATTAAATTTTGCATTCTTTTTATGAAACAAATCCTCCAATGGAGGTTTTTGCCCTTCTGTGGCTGCTCCCATTGGCACTCGAGCTTGCCAACTAGTCTGGAGTGAAAGATGCAGAAATGTCAAGTTTCATCATCTGACATTTACAGATTACAGATGCATTTTCAACTGAAGCTGGACTTCTGTCAAGTAGTCTAGGGGGGTTGAATCATTTCTAGTCAGATAGTCTAGGGAAATTTAAAAGAGATGGCAAAATGCAATAGCAAGAATAAATAAAAGTATATATTTTTTAAGCCGATCACGTTTCATAAAGACGGATCTCAAAGTAATAGTAGTAGTTGAATCGTCTGCTCTTAATCACACACTATAAATAAATGATTCATTTCGGCTGCTCTTATTAGGCTGATTATTCATCTGCATATTTTGTTTGGCACGATTTTTACATTAGACGATCTGGTTTATCTGGGCTTGGGACCAGCACTAAGGGTGCACTGATGTGTGCCCCCCCAATGGCTTGTTTATGTAACCCTTGCATGCACCTTCTGTATTAGTGAGCCCAGTATTCAAACCCTACAACTGGTGGTGTGGCTGTCACCATTACACCACAAGCTCAAGCTCTTAATAGCACACTAATATACAAAATAGTAGGTTGTTATACCGTATACATTTGTCTATTATGTTCATAGCACCTTAATCTGTGTCACCTTGATCTGCATAGCACCTTAATCTTAATCTGCACCTTAATCTGTATATTATGTCTATAGAACTCCCATCTGTATATCATATTTATAGTACATTCAGTAATATATTCCCCTGGATATCTTCTGCATACCACTGCCCGTATCCTGTAAATAATGTATATCGTAGATACTGTACATCCTGCACTTGCTGCTTATTGCACTTCTGGTTAGATGCTAAACTGCATTTCGTTGCCTTGTACTTATACATGTGTAATGACAATAAAGTTGAGTTGAATCTAATCTAATCTATTAAGAGCACAATAGGTTATATACAAGGGATCTTCAAAAAGTTGGTGGGTAGTAATTGGTCGTGTCTGAGAGAATGAGAGAGAGCTTATAGTCCAGATTTAGGTAGATTTCTACCTTTTTGGACTGATCAAAGAAGCTTTAAGGGGAAGAGGATTCTCATGTGATGATGATGTGAAAGCAGCGGTGCATCAGGCCCCCAGCAAGAAAGGTTTGGACACCCCTACTCTAAAGTAAGCAATAATGAATTGGTTTGCTCACTAGCAGATCTACCTACCACTTGGATGATGAGACAGGTGTAAAAAAAACAGGTTGAGCCGCACTTGATTTCAGTGCACTTCATAGCCACCTTTTTCATTTATTCTCCCCATTTTTCAAATCTTGTTTAGTGACTGGTACCAGACCTTGTGCGCCTAAAGTTCAACTAGAACAAATACGACCAGACTGATGGACTAATTCGTTTTGACAGCATGGATGCTGGCGTTCACGAATCACACACAGAGGAACGACTGGGTCCCTGTCCATATCTGAACATATTGCTATTACAGTCAAGGCAAGCTTGCACTAGGCATTCAGAGATGTCTGATAAAGTACATGCTGCGTCATGAAGCCCATCCATTTCAGCATAGGGGTGAGATAATGTATGCATAACAAGCCATGAAAATGTGGCACTGAGAACACACCAAAAAGAGTAAAGTAGGCTGATTCACTCCTGTTTACTCCTACACCGTCTCCCTGCATGAGTTTCCATGCGCAATGCAGCAAATCAACGGTAGCCCAGGCATTGAGGGCAATGACGGAGGTGTAATTACACATCTGCGAACCCCCAATCTAGGTGCAGAAGGAGCCTGGGCCTCCAGGGGTTCCATCACCCCGGGACTGGAGGAGCCCCTCACAGCAAGAAAGAGGCGAGAGACTGCAATTACAGTGCACACACCGGAGACGCAGTGTGGAGGAGGGGGTAGCAGTGAAGACATAAACAGCTCCTTATAAACCAACAAATAATACAATACAAAATAAGAGTCATGACTGTACTTTGTTACTTACAAAGGATTAAGTAACATGCCAAAGTGGTTTTTATAACAGTATATGAAGAAGTTTAGGTCTTTAAAATGTAAGACCACGACTATTCTGCATTGTTACCTAGGAAGGTAAACTTGAGGATAATGTTTATTCAGGTTTAATTACAACCCACAGTGTAATATATCAATAATCCTAAGCACAATGACTGTGTGTCTACATTAAACCAATGATAAGCAGGTAGTAATCTGATGCACAATTTGCACAATAGCTACTCATTATGGTGAGACTGAGACAACAACCAAGAGGATGTCAAGATTTTCAGGTTGCCCTGGGCAACACAGCATTAATAACCTCATGCCTTAGTCCGGTCTTTTGCCACCCAGCAGACTGGAGCCAATTGTGTCTGCTAGAGGGTGCCCAGCCGACGGGTAGCGGAGCCGAGATTCAAGCCCAGGAGTTTAGAATCTTGGCGCTGGTAAGCAAGCGGATTATCCCGCCGTGCCACCTGGGCGCCTAAGATAGGTGTGTTAATACTATACCAATAATTCAGAAATGTAAGAGTATTATTTCTCAAGATTAACATCAAGTATTTTAATTATATTAAGTGCTGTTTCAATTGTTGTTGTTAACATCAAACAGAATCATATAAAATATTATAAAATAGTTTAAATTAAATCAAAACAGACAGTTCCACACCCATTTTACCCCAATCCTCAAGCTGGCTGCATGACAGCTAGCTCTTTTATGAAATGTACAATGGCCATGGTCATGGAAACACATAGGACGAACAAAACATAATTTACATAATCGTTACGTTATTGTATGTGTTTTTCTTTAAATTATGCACTAAAATTAGTCCCCAATGTTAGGCATTGTTTTCCAAACACCTTTTTTACTAAACGAAACATCCTGGAAAATCAGTGAATATACATATACACAATAGCTAATTATTAAGGACCAAGACTACAACAAAGAGGACATCAAGATAGGTGAGGTGTTTTAATACTATACCAAGAATCTAGAAATGTAAATAGGGTATTATTTCTCAAGAGTAACACGCATTGTAATTAAAGTACTATTTAAATCGCTGTTACCGTCAAACAAAATTATGTAAAATATTATTAAATAATTTTAATCACATAAAACAAATTCCACTTAGTTTTTAATTGGGTATTTTCTTGGATTGTTCTATATCCATTTTACCCTAATTCTCTTTTTTGAAATGTGTAATAGCCATGATTATGGAAACATTGCATAATTGTTCTGCTTTTCAATGTGTTTTTCTTTAAATTGTGCACTTACAGTATATTAGTCCCCGTTGTTAGGCACTATTTTCCCAACCCCCTTTCCCTGATCACTAAACTAAACATTTGTTCTGTGCACATTTCTTATCAGACCACACTACAGTGGTGACCATTTGCTTTCACTGCTTCACAATGACCAACATTTGCTGGCCCATGTGTGCACATGGCTCATGCCAGAGTGTGTTACAAAGCAACATCAGATAACCGTGAGCGACAAATGGGCACACATGTCTAGCATCAGAGCCCTTTTGTTGGCAGCATTAGCTACAAGCCTGCGTCTCTTTGTAATTAATAACTAATAAGAGAAGCCGCTTTTTCTGATGCTGTACCAAAGCTTTTGATTGAAATAAACACATATGGGGTAGAATATAATGCCAAGAATAGTACATTTATCTCCTAAGGTTATAATTAATTTTTCCCAATAACAATAAAACATAAGAAATCTACAAGTCTGACCATCACATTACAAGCTATATTAATATTGATGACACTATCTATCTACATACACTGGTCAGCCATAACATTACAACCACCTCCTTGTTTCTACACTCACTGTCCATTTTATCAGCTCCACTTACCATATAGAAGAACTTTGTAGTTCTACAATTAATGACTGTAGTCCATCAGTTTCTCTACATATGTTTTTAGCCTGTTTTCAACCTGTTCTTCAATGGTCAGGACCACCACAGGACTACCACAGAGTAGGTATTATTTGGGTGGTGGTGTGTTAGTGTGTGTTGTGCTGGTATGAGTGGATCAGACACAGCAGCGCTGCTGTTGTTTTTAAATACCGTGTCCACTCACTGTCCTCCTACCTGGTTGGTTCACCTTGTAGATGTAAAGTCAGAGACGATCGCTCATCTATTGCTGCTGTTTGAGTTGGTCATCTTCTAGATCTTCATCAGTGGTCACAGGGCACTGCCCACGGGGCGCTGTTGGCTGGATATTTTTGGTTGGTGGACTATTCTCAGTCCAGCAGGGACAATGAGGTGTTTAAAAACTACATCAGTGCTGCTGTGTCTGATCCACTCATACCAGCACAACACACACTAACACACCACCACCATGCCAGTGTAACTGCAGTGCTGAGAATGATCCACCACCCAAATAATACCTGTATGAAGTGGCTTGTGTGGGTAGGCGGGGTATTAGAGTGAGTGAGTGAGTCTAAAAATTAAAATCACACCACAGCAAAGGAGAATATGTTAATGTCTAAAACTGATGATGGCCTAAACTGTTCCAGCTCCAGAATCCTGGGAGGTGCTTGGCAAACATATTCTGGGTCTGAACTGGTTTCTCCTGCCTCACAAAAACCTGCAGATACTGTCTGTTTACTTTGACTTTAATAATGCATAACAGCAATTAGACGTGCAAAACTGTGTAAAAATAGAACATTGACTCCTGTTTATTAAACTCATCTATTTTTACACATAATTGGCAAACATTCTGACATTTGACTATAGTCTTATTTATTAAAAACACATAACACACCGTGGATGTGTCAGTTTACTCCTGCAGGCACTGACTACATTAACCAAATATACTCTCTCTCTCTCTCTCTCTCTCTCTCTGAGAGAGAGAGAGAGAGAGAGAGAGAGAGAGAGAGAGAGAGAGAGAGAGAGAGATAATGTAAAAGAAAGAGTTTCTTCTTTGTATTTAGGATGTATCCATATAACATGAACATTTTAGTTAAAAACACAGGTTTATGGTATAGCAGAAGTTTCTCAACCACTAGGCCAGGAACCACAAGTGGACTACAATGCACCTTCTAGTAGTCTGCAAACCTACAACCAGGTAAAGTCAGTGGGTTTTACTGGGCCAGTGGCTCGACCTAATTTAATAATAATAAAAAATAATAAATCTAAATAATAAATCTGAATCTGAATGTACCAAAGACTATTCCTACCAAAGTTAACGCAATATATGCAGCAGTGAAGCAAGCTAGACAACCAGTGCTGACATCTCATGCTCGCAAATATGAACTCAGCAAACGGCTAACTGTGATTCTTGACTATTTCAATGTCAACTTGCATTGAACAAATGCAAGTCCAGTAAAAATAAACACAATCATGTGTGCCTACTCCGAAAAGCCAGATAAAAACTCCTTTATCGTTAAAGAATAAATTACAGTCTGGCGGTGGCTTATTTGGGTAAGTGGGGTATTGGAGAGTCAAAGAGGAGAGACAGTGGTCATATCCTTAACAATAACTGCTTCCCACAGCTTCATTTCCCACTGAAAAGGAGCTATAAAGCCTGACCCATTCAAACCCACATGTAATGCATGCTAGACTAAAAGCAGCACTTGCAAAATCCATTTCTCTCTCATACACACAGACCAAACAGAGTCATCATTTTAACAGCACAGTAACCCAAGCAGAACTGTAAGTTTAGATGACTTCAAGCCTTTACATGAACGTCTGTTCTCTGTCCGTCTCACTAGAAAAAACCAAATGGCCTGTTTAGAATCTCCAGATAATAATTGCTATTGTGCAGGGTAATCAAATAACAATAGCAATTTTTAAGAGTGGAGAAAGAAGAGCTTTTCTTTAGCCACATGATTACGTATACAGTGGTACCTTGTAACTCAAAATCTTTGAAACATCATTGAGAAATTTGTACCCTTAAACTCAACATTTCCCTTAAACTCAACGTGTTCAGTTTGTTTTTAAAAAATGTATTTATTTAATTTCAAATTAACAATGAACAGTCACTGTTCAGCGCTTGGCTTAAGCGGTGCAGTAAAACGTCATCAAGGTGCGAATATGAGAAAAAACTGCATTTGTGTGGAATAACAGTCAAATTCACTCTGAAAGCATCCACAAGTATCTGTGGTTAGCTGGATTTGTCTCACTGTTTCACTTTTAAACTTGTGTTATAGCTCAAGGTTCAGAGAAATTGTAAGAATCAGCTATTTATTTCAGTGTTTTTATATTATATTTGTGTTATATTCAGTGTATAAGTGTCAAAAACAACCCCATTATTTTACATTAGCCTAAAATATATGCAGTTCCACGAGACCATAAAATGCATTAACAGGTTTTACATACATCCTTATGGGAAAAAATATCTTGAAACTCACCGCCTTTTAAACTCAACACCACTCCCATGACCAATTGACGTTGAGTTTCAAGATACCACTGTACTTTCTAGAGAGAGTAAATCAGTGAAGCATCATGTCATAGCAATGAAAAACCCTACATAATAATTATTTTAGGATTACAGTTACCACATAAAAATAGGTTCCACAATATTACATTTTTATATTTGTATGTGTTGGTCTATATAATGTTTTTCACCCCATTTGTTTTTATTTAATTTATTTATTTATATATTGCACAAGGCATAAAAATGGTTAAAAACTAATATTTAAAAAACAATTAAAATAATACAAAATGATGGGGGGTCGCAGTGGGTAGTGCTGACACCTCACAGCAAGAAGGGCCTGGGTTTAATTTCCCGGCTGGGTGGCCAGGGTTCTTCTCTTCCCACAAGTCATACAGTCAGACCAATTAGTGATACCAAAAACTGCATTAAGTGGGAGTGTTTGTGTGTGTGTGTGTTTGTCTGCCATGTGATAGACTGGCAACCTGTGTGGGGTGTTTCCTTCCCCTCGCCCAATGAATCAGACCCACTGCAACCCAGTCAAGGGTAAAGGGGTGGTAAAACAGACAATGAATTAATGAATGAATGAACATTGACAAGTAAGGCTCTTGGTCACAAAGCTACTGCTGACAATTACAGCTCTGAGAAGTCTACGGTGAGGAATAATTAGCTTTTTGCAGCATTTAAGTTCAAGTTTGACCAAGGCCTTCAGTCCCTAAGGTTACAATGGTCCCTTTGATGGACTCACAGCTTTAATTATTAAATTATTAAAGACAGGAGATTGGCTAGGCCATGTCAACAACCTTATCTACATTTTTTAGAAATATGTCCGGAGTTATAATGTCCTGGACTGGGTCTTGTTAAAATGTCCACATTCTTGGAATGTCCTCTAATAGTCAGTTCTAATTATGAAGCATTAGGAGATTAAGCCCCAAAGTTGAGATTATTGATCATATGATACTATTGAACATTTAACACCAAGAATCAATCAGCAGCAGAATCAATCAAAAATATGTGGACAACTGACCATGAGCCTGTTGGACGTCCTATTTGAAAAGCATTGCCATTAATGTGAAGTAGTACCACACAAGAGTTTTAAAGTGTGTCTGTTGGAATGTGTGCTGCTTCAGTATTAAGAGCATTGGTAAGGTCATGCAGTGAAGTTGGACGTGAGGGTCCGGCTCTAGGTGTTCAGTGTGTATTGGATCAGGACTCCACTGTACACACCACTGAAGTTCATCAAACGTATCAAATGTCAAGATTCTTGGATTTTGTATGTCACTTTTTTTTTTTAATATGGTAATATGTTTATTTTGACTTGCAAGTCCATTGCAATCCACCTACTCTGGCCCTTCTACAACTGAAGCTGTGCATCGACTACACTACTGGCTGTGCCAAGAAACTGCTCCAATACATCATTTGTTTGATAACACATATGGCTCAGTTTAAATGAAAATGAATCCACTACTCTAGTGCTTCTTTAATAAAATAGTTCAACTAATTAAAAGCTGCTTGATAAAAATGAGCGATGATTCCACCTCACTCGTGGAAAGCAAACAAACAGCTTGAATAAAGAAAGTCCTGCTGCTAAAAGAAATGAGGACTGTTTACTCATAAGTTTACATTACTGAATTACTTAAAGGTACAATAGGTAATTTATGTAAAACCTAGTGAAATGTAAATAGATGCAGTCCATTTATTAAGTGAAACCCTCCTAAAAAGTTCTGTATGTGGACACAGCATGGGGGAAGATAAATAATAAAGAAAGGAGAACGGCTAGTTCTGATTGGTTGGGATTTTGTTGTCAGCAATAGTTACTAGAGCCTAGGGCAGCCCCAGACACAAACATTTCCCTTTGAGCATGTATCTGACTGACAGTTGTTGAAATGTAGGTATTAGACTTACAGGTCAGTGACCTCGCCCTGCAGGTAAACACGGTACGACTATTGCCAAAACTCCCTCTGTCTCTCGGTCTGTATGTCAACAAATATGTTTAAGACCAAACACTGGTGACCACATCAAACTCTGACCACGTTTTCTGTTGCAAACAATCTATCTGATTTCTGTTTTACCACCTGCATCTCCTTCATCTCCAACCGTATTTACAGTGTAAGGAGATGCAGCAGATGGCCAGCGCCGCCGGTTTCCTCCTCTGCCCTCTGCTTCCCGTTTTCCAGCGACGCCTCACATTCTACCCTGGATTTCCCTGTAGTCCGTTTCACAAAGGATGCCCACCATCTGCTTGGTGCACGGTACGACAAAGCTCTACGGATTTATAATAGCACACATACTTAAATGCAAATACAACAGGTAACTCCCAACCTAATTATGGCTGATGTCAAAAGTTTACTTACACTTACAGTTGCAATCACAATGGTTTAGCCGTGATTGCAAATTAGGTTTATTAACAAAAATGTATAAACGTTCAGCTGTTTCCAACAAACCTCACCCTAGCACAACTAATATAACAAGTGGTTTCACCAAATTCAACACAAAATGCCACTTTTATTGACTATTGTCTCATAAATACTCAACCCTCTGAATAGAATCCCTCATATTCTATGACCGTGGACCGTGGGGGACAGTGGTAGACTAGTGGGTAGAGCATTAGGCTATCAATCCAAAAAAAGAAGGTTGAGAGTTCGAATCCTGGCTCTGCCATGCTGCCACTGCTGGGCCCATGAGCAAGGCCCTTAACCCTCTCTGCTCCAGGAGCACTGTACAATGGCTGACCCTGCGCTCTGACCCCAGCTTCCAGACAAGCTGGGATATGCGAAGAAATAATTTTGTAGTACTGTATACCTGTATATGTATATATGACAAATAAAGGCATTCTGCATTCTTTTCTATTTTTCTTTCCGGAACATAGGTGACTGTCCACAGTCAAGCAGACTTGAAACTGTCATGGGCTTTGTGGCTGTTACGCAAAAAAAAAAAAAAAAAAAAGCCCTTGCTCAGGGTGCCTAGTCGGATGCCCCTCTCCCCTCAGCAGGCACATTTGGCAGTGCCTGCAGCAGACAAAATTGGCCACTACGTCTGCTGGATGGCAAGAGACCAGGCTAATAAGAGGTCAGGGTCTTCAACGGTTTGTAAGGACCCTGGTTAGTAGCCCGAGGTGCCAGTGAATAAGAGGGGGTCGAGGGACTGCGGATGCGTCAAAGGGTGAGTGTGTCAGGTGAATATACCCTCCTCTTATACTAACGGGGTTCCCAGCAGATGAAGACTAATTGGCTACACTAAAATTGTAAATTGAAAATCCATAAGTAAAACTAAAAGCCCTTGCTTTTTGCTCTCAGCATGAGGTGACAGTTTGGGCTTTCATCTTGACCTTGTGAAGAGACCACTGATCCATGCACTTCTTTTTGGATGCAGTCAAAATAGCCATATTTCTATGGGTACAGGGAAGTCACCAACAATAGTCAATTCTAATCATGAGGCATTAAAAGACCAAGCCACAAAGTTGATATTATTGATCATATGATCAGTGTAACACCATACATTAATCATTTACACTGCTGGATGTATATTTTGACGCAGCAGACTTTCATAAGTAACATATATGATCAAAAGTATGTGGACAACTGACCATGAACCTGTTGGACGTCCTATTTGAAAACCATTTTTATACACAAGATTGTGTCCATTGGAATGTGTCTTAAAAGCAGTGGTGAGGTCAGGCAGTGATGCTGGATGAGGAGGCCCGGCTCCAGATGTTTAATGGGTATTAGATACATTTACATTTTCGACATTTAGCAGACGCCTTCATCCAAAGCGACTTACATTACAGTTACAGTATACAGTTTGAGCAACGGGCGGCACGGTCACTAGGTGGGTAGCACTGTCGCCTCACAGCAAGAAGGTCCTGGGTCCGAGTCCTTTCTGTGCGGAGTTTGCATGTTCTCCTCGTGTCTGTGTGGGTTTCCTCCCACAGTCCAAAAACATGCAGTCAGGTTAATTGGAGACACTGAATCGCCCTATAGGTGAATGGGTGTGTGTATGTGTGTGCCCTGCGATGAACTGGCGCCCCGTCCAGGGTGTTACTGTGTGCCTTGCGCCCATTGAAAAGCTGGGATAGGCTGCAGCACCCCACCGTGACCCTGATTGGATAAGCGGTTAAGACAGTGAGTGAGAGTTTGAGCAACTGAGGGTTAAGGGCCTTGCTCAAGGACCCAACAAGAGCAACCTGGCAGTGGTGGGGCTTGAACCAGTGACCTTCTGATTACTAGTCCAGTACCTTAACCACTAAGCTATGGCTTAGATCAGAGTTCTGTACACACCACTGGAGTATCTTCACATCAAACTCATCAAACCATGTCTACTGAGCCTGCTGTTGTGCACAGGGACACAGTCTTCTGAAACATGGCCTCATCCAAGCTGTTGACACTAAGTTGTAAGCGTGTAATTATACATCTGAACTCAAACATTAGGACAGGGATTCACATACTTTTGGCCACAGAGTCACAGAATAAAGAACAGCTTCAGTAATCACTGAAATCTCACATGTGGTCACTTTAGAATGGAACACTATCAGAATCCTACCTGATAAAAACACATGCTTTCAATCTGAAGGGGAAAAAATCTCACAGTCTTTGTTCTCCCTCCGAGGACACGTATAGATATGACCTCAGATACTGAACAGCCATGCCCTCGCACATCCCCCCTGTACAACTAGAAGGCGTTCAGTAAAATGTCAAGGGGACATGCCGACTGGCCTAAGATCTCTCTCTCTCTCTTTTTTCCCTTGCTCTCAACTGCCATACTAGTTTATACTAGGGATGCACCGATCCGATATTAAGATCGGATATCGGTCCCGATATTACCAAAATTAGATAGATCGAGTATCGGATAATTAGGCCGATCCATGGGGCCGATACGCTGCCTCAGTAGAGAGGATTCTAATAAGTCAATATTATTCAAACGCGCTACTTAGACAGCGCTTCCATAGGGTTTCGGGTTTCGCGTTTAGCATTTAGCATCTTGCCATTAAAACCAATGAACTGAGGTAGCACAGCATGCTAACGTCAATATAACACCTCCCTTCAGGTACCGATAACGGTTACCTTTCCTGACCATCCCGAACTTGCAAATAAAAACACTCGGTACAAGTTTATACAGGTTAAAAATCAGTAATATTTTATTTACGTTTGATAATAACTCCATTCGTTTGTGAGCCTCCTTCTCGGGAGCGCGCACAGGATGACGTAAAATGCATCTATGTAGAGAGCTCCCTAGCTTTTCGAACACACCCTTTATGTTGAATTGCACTAGATGTTTGCTTGTTTACAGTGTTTGATTACTGATTGTATTATACCAAGGTATTCGTTTATTCTCAGGTTCTTCCGCTGCTAGATTTTTTTTTGAATTACTGTTTACACTACATATTTAAAAAATAAGATTGATTACTGTTTGTGTAACTACTTCAGTTTCAGCTGATACATTTAATTTATTTTAAAATATTTTAAGAAGAAATATTTAAGAAAATATTTTAACTTTTTATTTTGAATAATAAAAAAGTTGGATCGGTGCATCCCTAGTTTATACACTTAAGATTGAATCATTTTTCACAGAAATTGAACATGTTTTGATTGGTTCTGCCATACTGAGCTTGATGACATAACATGCACCCTGCATGTGACTTTGGTCATTATGCCATGAAAAAAGATCACCTTGACTCTCAGAATGAGAAACTAAAGCATGTTGAACACCTGCTGTTGAGGCCTAAAAAGCAAGTGAATCAGAAAATGATTCAGAATCACTTTCTAAGCAAATCGCAAATCATATTTTGATTATTTTAAGATAGGAGTGCACGGTAACTTCAGGGCTTTATTTTAGGAGTGTTCTGGCTTGCAAGTGACGCTCCATTTCATCCCAGAGTTGTGTAACGAGTTGTGTACTGCGTTCAGAGCTCTGCGCTGGGCACTGGATTTCCTTCACACTGTACTCATCAAACCATGTCTTAGTCCTGCTTTGTGCACAGGATTACCACGGTGTTACTACAAAGCTGAAAGCTTATTTCTGAAAATGACATTTTATCCAGCTGTTAGCACTGGGTGTGGCTAAACTTAAACGCTTAAATTGAGTGTCCACATATTTTTTTATTTTATTTTTGTTTATGCATTTTCTCCCTTTTAGCGCGTCCAATTGCCCGATTGCGTCATGCTTCCTGTCCACCAATGCCGATCCCTGCTCTGATTGAGGAGAACGAAGCAAACCCACGCCCCCTCCGACACGTGGGCAGCATGCCGTATGCATCTTATCGCCTACACTTTGACGAGTGCAGTGCAGCTCAGCACTGTGTACGGAGAGACACACCCTGAGAGCACTCTTTTCTCATCTCTGTGCAGGTGCCATCAATCAGCCAGCAGAGAGAGACCCCATCCGGCTTAGTCCCGCCCATATCTGAACAACAGGCCAATCGTTGTACATGTGGCCGCTCAGCCTTAGACGGCAGGCAGAGCTGAGATTCGATATAATGTATTCGAGATCCCAGCTCTGGTTCCAGCGTGTGCTTTTTACCGCTGTGCCACCTGAGCGGCGTGTCCACATACTTTTGACTACATACTGTATAGCTGAAAAGAGATTATTTTTAAGGGTTTAAATACACAATTCACATGTAAATTGTGACTTCGCACCGCGTATGACCTCTGTTAAAGATAAAATGACAAAAAACTTGCTAACAGTCCAAAACAAAGCAGTGGTGCATAACGGCTAAAACGGGCGGACGTTTACACACACACACACACACACACACACACACACACACACACAGTAACATAAACAAGGGCAGTGTCATGGTTTTGGTTGCACTAAGAAGAGCAAACACAACTGTCACCACCTGCCCTAACAGTCAATGACATCATACCCGATACCAGATAAAAGGCCAGCTATCAGTGTTTGGTCATGCAAAGAGAACCGGGGGGCGGGGTTGTAACCTACATGGTCAATGATTAGACGAAAAACTGCAGAAACTAGTCATTTACTAAATGAAAGAGAGACTGATGATAGGGAGAACACACACGGAATGGCATCATGTGAACATGATGTAAACATGAACATACAGTACATGGATGGCTTTATCCAGATCTGTTTTAATATTTACAAGTCACGTTCATATTCACTAAAAAGCTGTAGGCATATGGACAGCCAACAATTAACATCACAATCAAGCAATAAATTATGAATAATTTAACTAGGCATCATGGGTGCTTTGTTGGCACAACAATCTATTATGCTAGCCCACCACCGCTGACATCTGGGTTAGAATCTCAGCAGTGCTATTGGGTGGCTGTTTAATAGGGATCGGCTTAATCTGAGGACAAAGGGGAGGGGGTCCGGGGTGCACGTGGGGTTGGGTGGTTGGTGTTGGGAGGCAGCCGAAGCCCTGTGATTCCTGCCTTACGACAAGTGTTATGTGGTGGAACCGAACCCTCCATATCTCTGAGTAGAATAAGACGGTTAAGGTAAATAAAATAGAAATAGACTGCCAGCAAATATTCAGGAAAGGAGGTGGCAGACATGGTTATGAAAATGCTTTAGAAAGATATGAGATGAAAATAAAGTGAGGTTCTTTGTCTACTGGAAGTTTAGGTTTATATTAAGTTTCCACCACCTCAGAGAATCTATACAGGGTGATGAACCCACGACAACTGTTATTAAACCAGTAGTTACAGACAAAAAGAACATTTCTATGGTCCATAGTACTGAAAGCTCTTTTATATAGAGAGCAAGATAAAAAAAGAATTATTATTGATTTATCACAATGAATATAAGCAATATAATGAATATTATAATACATATGTTTAATTACTACAGTACTACTTCTAATAATCATGATAATTATAATTTAATAACGCTACCTAACTAACAATGGAATCCAGTGTTAAAATCCCCAGCAGTGCTATCGTCCGGTTAGGTGTCTACATACAGACACGACTGTCATTGTCATGGGAGTGGGATGAGACCCTGCAATGGATTGTTGTCCTTTGCAAGGTGTATTGCAAGGCTGTTACTGCAATGTACCCAGTGATTCTAGGACATCAGGACCCAGCAGGACCCTGACCAGCATAAAGCAATGGAAAAGCTAGGCTTCGAATCCACAACCGTCTGTCTGGTAGCTCACTAGGTCACCACGGTCCTGACAAGGCTATGTCTAAAATTGGATGGCCAAGGCTGCATTGTGCATAGTGATTCTGGATAAAACCAGACCCACCTAGACCTTGTTCAGGTGAATGCAGAGGTCAAACATGAAAATAAAACTACTACTACTACTACTACTACTACTACTACTAATAATAATAATAATAATATTAATAATAATAATAATAATAAATACATACATACTACTACTAACAATAATAATGATACACACATACTGCTACTACATTTACAGCATTTAGCAGATGCCTTCATCCAAACCGACTTACATTACAGTTACAGTATACAGTCTGAGCAACTGAGGGTTAAGGGCCTTGCTCAAGGGCCCAACAGCAGCAACCTGGCAGTGGTGGGGCTTGAACCAGTGACCTTCTGATTACTGGTCCACTACCTTAACCACTAGTCTCCAGCTTGCCTATTAGTTTATATTACTACTACTATTACTACTACTACTACTACTACTACAACTAATAATAATAATAATCCATATATACATATACATACACGCATACTACTACTACTACTACTACTACTAATAATAATAATAATCCATATATACATATATACATACACGCATACTACAACTACTACTACTAATAATAATAATAATAATAATAATCCATATATACATACACGCATACTACTACTACTACTACTACTACCACTAATAATAATAATAATAATAATAATCCATATATACATACACGCATACTACTACTACTACTACTACTACTACTAATAATAATAATAATACATATATACATATATACATACACGCATACTACAACTACTACTACTAATAATAATAATAAGCTTTTAGTTTAAAGGGCATTTGTAACTGTCATTTCAATGGTTTGAATCCTAAACATGTTCAGTGGGATTGGGGTCTGGGAATTATGCAGACCACTAGAGTTCTAATGTAAACTAATGGAGACAGCTTCAAGGTGGGAAAAATTTGGAGTCTAAGGTGATGAATTTGTTACATATTGGTCCACTAGACACAGTATCCAATGTCTCTGTATTTATGGCCGCATTATAAAGTCCAGAGAGAGAAAAAGTTGAATTGACATTAACATATTTATAAGGACCAATTTGTTCATGGCACTGTACGTCTATTACACACTTCAGGGATAAACACACTTTATAAATAACTCTTCCTCATTTCTAGCAGAGGAAATTGTCAAGCACAGTGCAGAGCCTGTTTACAAAAACCCTGAAAATAGCACTTATGTATGACTGCTGATAATGTATGGAACTTATTAAGCTTGCCATGGCGTGGTCCGCCACTTATCCGGGAACATTGCGGCCTCTGTGACACTAATGCGGTAACGCAGTGTGGATGATTTGGAATGTTATTATTTTTTACTGTGTGTAGATTGAAGAGCTCTTAATACACTGAATCCTGAAGCTGGAATCAGCAAAGCCTGATTTAAAAAGTGCAGACAGCACTGTTTTTACGAAAGACTAAATTCATGGATAATAAGGCATTGCAAATCTGCAACATCTGCTATCGACAAATACCAGATCAGGTTTATTCTGCAAGGAGTAACTGAAAACTGTGTAATGTGGGGATGGTTTTCATTCGTGTTTACTGGTTTATTTGCACTATGAGGCGGTTCTAGTGTAACCGAGAGCCTTTAGAGTTTGCTGAGTTAATAAAGTAAGAAACATACATAGACAAACATAGGAGCATAATACTTTACTGGCTTGTTCTTTTGAGGTGCAGCACAGACTACAGAGAGATGATCATGTGTGTGGAGAAGCACACTTTTCCTTTGATTACGGAATCCCCAAAGATACAAAATGCACTCAATACATAAACACATACATCAAACATTGTCAGCACACTACATCACAGAAAAGTGTCTTACACTAGCAATCCTACAGCAATTCAGTTAGCAATCGCTTAGTCAAAATGTCAAAGTCTAAAGCAGCTAAAAACATGACTCCGGTAACTAAGTTTGGAAAACTCCCAACCAATTCTGTGAACGCAGTAAGGGGGGAGGGGTCAAAACACAGACGAGTATTTTCGAACATGAAGCCTAGCACCGTCACGGGATTTAACCATTAAGGTAGACTGTGCTGTGTATTGTAGCTATTGTAGCTGTAGTGTTTTTTTAATGACTGTGTTCTTAAAAAGAGAAATGATCATGTGTGTAGAGAAGCACACTTTTCCCATTGATTATGGAATCCCCAGTGACAAAATGCACTCAATACACAAACACATACATCAAACATTGTCAGCACACTACACCACAAAAAAAGTCTGTTACATTTGCAATCCTATGGCAATTCAGTTAGCAATCGGTTAGTCAAAATGGCCAAGATATCAAAGTCTAAAGCAGCTAAAAACACCACTCAGGTACCTGAATTTGGAAAACTCGCAACCAATTATGTGGACGCAGTGAGGGGGGAGGTCAAAACACAGACGAGTATTTTCGAACATGAAGCCTAGCACCAACGCTGGATTCAACCATTAAGATAGGCTGTGCTGTGTATTGTAGCTGTAGTGTTTTTTATTTAATGTGTTCTTAAACTCTATTGTAACACCAAGTTTTTAAAATTGGACATCCAACAAGCTGATAGTCAGGTGTCCACATCATTTTGACAATATGTTGCAATATTCTAATCTTGAGATTTGGTTTCTCAAACAATTTACATTTTTGACATTTAGCAGATGCTTTCATCTAAAGTGACGTACAGTACTGTGACAGTACATTGTCTAAGCAATTGAGGGTTAAGGGCCTTGCTCAAGAGCCCAACATTGGCAACCTGGGAGTGGTGGGGCTTGAACCAGAGACCATTCGATTACTAGTCCAGTACCTTAACCACTAGGCTACAACCGCCCTAAATCAGGATATTATCATTACATCTGAATGACTGTATATTTCATTTCAGTTTACTGTGTGAGGCATTAATAATGAGGTTGAATAATAAATCACTGACACAAAAACATTCTTCTCCACAGTTCGACAGGATAAATATTTTCGGCTCATGAAGTCGGACCCCCTGCGTCATTCACCTGCGTTCATCCTCCCACGTTCTTTATACCTGCAGTCCAGAATCAGCATGGTG